>NC_140998.1:929477-1074411 GCF_052327205.1 Somniosus microcephalus | reverse complement strand
CGCGCCGATTCTCTGCATGTTTTGGCTGCTCTTCTTCTCAGTGCTGCGACTCGGTATGTAATGACCTCCTGACCCACCCGCACCATGACATCCGCACCCTAACCTCCCGACCCCCGCACCCTGACCTCCCAACCCCTGACCTCCCGACCCCCACCCACCTGACCCATTGCAATACAATACAAATCGCTTTATTGGCATGATAAGGTACATCTTATGTTGCCAAAGCATCAAGATACATTTATGGTTGAACACATAAACGCGGTTCCATTCATACAGACCCCCCGACCCACTGACCCCCACTCAGCTGACCCTTTGACCCGCTGACCCTTTGACCCCCCGACCTCCACCCTCCTGACCCATTGATCCCGGACTCCTGACCCCCCAACCACCCACCCACCCAACTCATTGACCGCTGCCCAAGAGTGTATGTTGGGTTTTGAAGCCGCTCGTTCGGCTGAATGTTCGCGAGAGATTTGAGCTCCAGGACCGGCAGTAATCCTTGCTTTTATTTCCAGGGCCAGTCCAGCCCATCACCCTCTTCACCTTCGTCACTCTGCTCCTCTGCATCATCTTCTCGCTGTTTGCATTCTGCATGAAAGGACTCCACAAACTCAAACCTCAAAACTGCCAGGTAAATGAAGCCTATATGGGGTGGGGGAGTGAGGGGAGGGGGAAATGAGTAAGGGGAGGGGATGCGAGGGGAGTAGGTAGGAAGGGGAGTGAGTGAAGGGAGGGAGGTGAAGGGGAGAGGAGTGGGGGGAAGGGGAGGGGAGAGGAGTGGGGGGAAGGGGAGGGGAGAGGAGTGGGGGTGAAGGGGAGTGATGTGAAGAGGTGGAGGGGAGGGGAGGGGAGAGGAGTGGAATGGCGAGGGGAGGGGAAAGGGGAGTAAGTGAGGAGAGGGGGAGTAATGGGGAGAGGAGTGGGGGAGGGGAGTGAGGGGCAGTAAGGAAAGGGGAGTCAGTGAGGGGAGGGGGAGTGAGGAGAGCGGTGGGGGGAGGGGAGTGGAGAGGAGAGGAGAGGGAGGAAGCAGAGGGTAATGGTTGATGGGTGTTTTTGTGACTGGAAGGCTGTTTCCAGTGGGGTTCCGCAGGGCTCAGTACTGGGTCCCTTGCTTTTTGTGGTATATATCAATGATCTAGACTTGAATATAGGGGGTATGATTAAGAAGTTTGCAGATGATTCTAAAATTGGCTGTGTGGTTGATAATGAGGAAGAAAGCTGTAGACTACAGGAAGATATCAATGGACTGGTCAGATGGGCAGCAAAGTGGCAAATGGAATTCAATCCGGAGAAGTGTGAAGTAATGCATTTGGGGAGGGCTAACAAGGAAAGGGAATACACATTAAATGGTAGGACACTGAATAGTGTAGAGAAGCAAAGGGACCTTGGAGTGCATGTCCACAGATCCCTGAAGGTAGCGGGCCAGGTAGATAAGGTGGTTAAGAAGGTATACGGAATGCTTGCCTTTATTAGCTGAGGCATAGAATAAAAGAGCAGGGGGGTTATGCTTCAACTGTATAAAACACTAGTTAGGCCTCAGCTAGAGTACTGCGTGCAGTTCTGGTCACCACATTACAGGAAAGATGTGATTGCACTAGAGAGGGTACAGAGGAGATTTACAAGGATGTTGCCGGGAGTAGAGAATCTTAGCTGTTAGGAAAGACTGGAGAGAGTGCAGAGGAGATTCACCAGGATGTTACCTGGGCTGGAGCGTTTCAGCTATGGAGAGAGACTGAACAGGCTGGGGTTGTTTTCCTTAGGGCAGCGAAGGCTGAGGGGAGACCTTATTGAGGTGTATAAAATTATGAGGGGCATAGATAAAGTTGATAGAAAGGACCTATTTCCTTTAGCAGAGGGATCAAAAACCAGGTCGTGGTTCACATTGGTACCAACGACATAGGTAGAAAGAGGGATGAGGTCCTGCAACAAGAATTTAGGGAGCTAGGTGGCAGATTAAAAAGTAGGACCTCGAAGGTTGTAATCTCTGGATTACTCCCGGTGCCACGTACTAGTGAGTATAGAAATAGGAGGATAGAGCAGATGAATGCGTGGCTAAAGAGTTGGTGCAGGAGGGAGGGCTTTCGTTTCCTGGATCACTGGGTCTGTTTCTGGGGAAGGTGGGACCTGTACAAGTCGGACGGGTTGCACCTGAACTGGAACGGGACCAACATCCTTGCGGGGAGGTTTGCTAGTGCTGTTGGGGTGGGGAGGGTTTAAAATAACTTGGCAGGGGGATGGGATACGGAGTGGAGCTATAGTAGGGGGTGATGCACAGCCAAATATAGAGGAAAAAACAAGTCAGTCTGGAAGGCAGAGCAAATATGTAACTGCTCAAGGCAGTATGGCAAGGCTGGATGGCATTTATTTTAATGCAAGGAGTCTTGCGAGTAAGGCAGATGAATTGAAGGTGTTGATGAACACATGGGAGTATGATATTGTTGCTATCACAGACACATGGTTGAGGGAGGGGCAGAACTGGCAGCTCAATATTCCGGGGTATAGAATCTTCAGGCGAGACGGGGGGGTGTAAAAGAGGAGGGGGTGTCGCAATATTAATCAAGGAGTCAATTACTGCAGTAAGGAGAGATGATATCTTAGCAGGTTCCTCTAATGAGGCCATATGGGTAGAACTTAAAAACAAAAAGGGGGCAAGCACTTTGCTGGGAGTGTACTATCGGCCCCCAAACAGTCAGGGGGAGATAGAGGAACAGATATGTAGGCAAATCTCAGAGAAGTATAGAAATAATAGGGTAATAATAGTAGGGGATTTCAACTTCCCCAATATTAACTGGGATAGTCAGAGTGTGAAAGGCTTAGAGGGTGCGGAATACTTAAAGTGCATCCAAGAGAGCTTTTTGAGCCAGCATGTAGAAAGTCCTACAAGAGAGGGGGCGGTACTGGACCTAATTCTAGGGAATGTAGCCGGGCAAGTGGTAGAAGTGTCAGTAGGAGAGCATTTTGGTGACAGTGACCATAATTCGGTGAGATTTAAGGTAGTCATGGAAAAAAGACAAAGATGGACCAGAAATAAAGGTTCTAAATTGGGGGAAGGCTGATTTTAATATGATAAGGCAGGATCTGGCCAAAGTGGACTGGGATCAGCTACTTGTAGGAAAATCCACATCAGAGCAGTGGGAGTCTTTCAGAAAGGAAATAGAGAGAGTACAGCGCCAAAATGTTCCCGTAAAGGTCAAGGGTAGGACCAACAAGTCCAGGGAACCCTGGATGTCGAGGGATATACAAGAATGGATTAGGAAAAAAAGGGAGGCTTTTGGCAGACACAAAGGACTAAACAGTGGAAGCTCTAGAGGAGTATAGAAAGTGCAGGGGGGTACTTAAAAAATAAATTAGGAGAGCGAAGAGGGGGCATGAGAAAACACTGGCGGGCAAAATAAAGGAAAATCCCAAGGTGTTTTATAAGTATATTAAGGGCAAGAGGATAACCAGGGACCAAAGTGGCAATCTTCGTGTAGAGCCGGAAGATGTAGGTGAGGTTTTAAATGAATATTTTGCATCTGTGTTCACTATAGAGAAGGATGATGTAGGCATAGAAATCAGGCAGGGGGATTGAGATATACTTGAACAAATTAGCATTGAGAGGGAGGAGGTACTAGCGGTTTTAGCGGGCTTAAAAGTGGATGAATCCCCAAGCCCAAAGTGGATGAATCCCCAAGCCCAAACGAGATGTATCCCAAGCTGCTGTGTGAGGCAAGGGAGGAGATTGCAGGGGCTCCGACACAAATTTTCAGAACTTCTCTGGCCACAGGGGAGGTGCCAGATGACTGGAGGACAGCTAACGTAGTACCATTATTCAAGAAGGGTAGTAGGGATAAACCAGGGAATTACAGGCTAATGAGCCTAACATCAGTGGTAGGGAAATTATTGGAAAAAATTCTGAGGGACAGAATTAGTCTCCACTTGGAGAGGCAAGGATTAATCAAGGATAGTCAGCATAGCTTTGTCAAGGGGAGATCATGTCTAACTAACTTGATTGAATTTTTCGAGGGGGTGACTAGGTGTGTGGATGAGGGTAGTGCAGTTGATGTAGTCTACATGGACTTCAGTAAGGCTTTTGACAAAGTCCCACATGGGAGACTGGTCAAGAAGGTAAGAGCCCATGGGATCCAGGGCAATTTGGCACATTGGATCCAAAATTGACTTAGTGGCAGGAGGCAGAGGGTGATGGTCGAAGGTTGTTTTTGTGACTGGAAGCCTGTGTCCAGTGGAGTACTGCAGGGATCGGTGCTGGGTCCCTTGCTGTTTGTAGTGTACATTAATGATTTAGATATGAATGTAGGAGGTATGATCAGTAAGTTCGCAGATGACACGAAAATTGGTGGAGTGGTAAATAGCGAGGAGGAAAACCTCAGGCTACGGGACGATATAGACGGGTTGGTCAGATGGGCAGAACAGTGGCAAATGGAATTTAACCCTGGAAAGTGTGAGGTGTTGCATTTTGGGAGGACTAACAAGGCAAGGGAATACACAATGAATGGTAGGAACCTAGGAAGGACAGAGGATCAGAGGGACCTTGGTGTGCATGTACATAGATCCCTGAAGGCAGCAGGACAGGTAGATAAGGTGGTTAAGAAGGCATATGGGATACTTGCCTTCATTAGCCGAGGCATAGAATATAAGAGCAGGGAGGTTATGATGGAGCTGTACAAAACGCTAGTTAGGCCACAGCTGGAATACTGTGTGCAGTTCTGGTTGCCACACTATAGGAAGGATGTGATTGCATTGGAGAGAGTGCAGAGGAGATTCACCAGGATGTTACGATAGCAAAATACTGCAGATGCTGGAAATCTGAAATAACAACAGAAAATGCTGGAAAAACTCAGCAGGCCAGGCAACATCCGTGGAGAGAAATTAGAGTGACGTTTCGGGTCGAAACCCTTTTTCCAACTGGAAAGGAAATAAAATAGATCAAAGGCAGGGCTGCGATAGAACAAAAGTAAAAGAGACATTAAGAGGTATTCAAAACCAGACGAGATGGTAATAGGACAGTGGAGACAAAAGACGGCAAGATTAAGTGTGAAGTGTACTGGCAGAATGGGAGACAGCTGCCGTGTGGGAGAGAGAAAAAAAAAGGAAAGGGTTGGGGGGGAAGGAAAGATCCAAAACAAAGGGGTGGAAAAAATATAAGTAAAAATGTAATAGGGGCCGAGGTTATGATCTGAAATTGTTGAACTCGATATTCAGTCCCGAAGGCTGTAAAGTGCCTAATCGGAAGATGAGGTGCTGTTCCTCGAGTTTACGCTGAGCTTCTGTGGAACAATGCAAGAGGCCGAGGACGGTGAGGTCCAAGTGGGAATGGAGCGGTGAATTAAAATGACAGGCGACCGGAAGCTCAGGGTCACCCTTACGGACTGAACGGAGGTGTTCCGCAAAGCGGTCACCCAATCTGCATTTGGTCTCCCCAATGTAGAGGAGACCGCATCGTGAGCAGCGAATACAGTATACTAGATTGCAAGAAGTACAAGTAAATCACCAGGATGTTACTTGGGCTGGAGTGTTTCAGCTATGAAGAGAGACTGGACAGGCTGGGGTTGTTTTCCTTAGTGCAGAGAAGGCTGAGGGGGGACCTGATTGAGGTGTACAAAATTATGAGGGGCGTAGATAAAAAGGAACTTTTCCCCTTAGTAGCGGGGTCAATAACCAGGGGGCATAGTTTCAAGGTAAGGGGCAGGAGGTTTAGAGGGGATTTGAGGAAAAACTTTTTCACCCAGAGGATGGTTGGAATCTGGAACTCACTGCCTGAAAGGGTGGTAAAGGCAGGAACCCTCATAACATTCAAGAAGCATTTAGATGAGCACTTGAAATGCAATGGCATACAAGGCTACGGACCAAGTGCTGGAAAATGAGATTAGAATAGACAGGGCTTGAAGGCTGGCACAGACACGATGGGCCGAAGGGCCACTTTCTGTGCTGTATAACTCTATGACTCGGGGGCACAGATTTAAAGTAATTGGTGGAAGGTTTAGAGGGGATTTGAGGGGAAATTTCTTCACCCAGAGGGTTGTGGGGGTCTGGAACTCACTGCCTGAAAAGGGTGGTAGAGGCAGGAACCCTAACCACATTTAAAAAGTACTTGGATGTGCCCTTGGGATGCTCTAACCTGCAGGGCTACAGACCAAGAGCTGGGAAGTGGGATTAGGCTGTTAGCTCTTTGTTGGCCGGCACGGACACGATGGGCCGAAATGGCCTCCTTCCGTGCTGTAACTTTCTATGATTCTAGGAGCGGGGAAGTGAGTGGAGGGAGGGGAAGGGAAGTGAGATGAGGAGTGAGGGGGAGGGGAGGGATCATGGGGAGGCGAAAGGGTCGCGGAGGCGAGGGGTCATGGGGGAGCTGGAGCTTTCAGGGAGGGGAGGGAGGGTTCGCGGGTGTGAGGGGAAGGGTCGGGAGAGGGGGGGTGTTCCAGGTATGTTACCCAGTGAATATCGTACACCACATTTCCCGGTGCAATTAGGGAGAGCCAGCATGGATTTGTAATGGGTAGGTCATCTCTAACAAACCTAATTGACGAAAGCAGTAGACAGGAATGTCTATGGATGTAGTTGATGTGGACTTGCAGAAGGCATTTGATAAAGTTCTACACAAGAGACTGTTAGCTAGAGTTAAGGCTTATGGAACTAAAGGCAAATTATTGACCCGTTAGGTGATTGGTTAGGCAGTATAAGGCAGAGTAGGGATAGTGGGAATGTACTCTAATTGGAAGGAATTGACTAGTGGTGTCCCACTAGGATCTGTGCCAGGGTCTCATATTCACTATATTTATTAATGACTTGGATAACACAACAGAGAGCCATATGTCCAAGTTTGCCGATAACACAAAGATTGGTGGTGCAGTAAGTAGTGTCGACGGGAGCATAAAATTACAAAGAAACATTGATAGATTCAGTGAGTGGGCAAAACTGTGGCAGATGGATTTCAACGCAGGTAAGTGTGAGGTCATCCATTTTGGACCAATAAAAGATAGAGCCATGTATTACTTAAATTGTGAAAAGCTGTGAACAGTGGCGATCCAAAGAGATTTAGGGGTTCAAGTAAACAGATCACTAAAGTGTGATATGGTGTGGCGATGCCGGTGTTGGACTGGGGTGGACAAATGTAAGAAGTCACACACCAGGTTATAGTCTAACAGTTTTATTTGAAATCACAAGCTTTCGGAGCGCTGCTTCTTCGTCAGGTGGAGAGATGCATAAAGACACAGCTTATATAGTCAGAGAATAATGCCAGATTACAGGTAATCTTTCTAACTGCCATTTATCACACCTCGGCAGAGAGATAATCACAGCAATCAAAGGTGTGAATGGTGTCCAAACAGGTCAGTCAGGAAAACATTACATCAAAGAACAATGAGGTGGGGGTCACACGGGGTCAAATGTTGCAGATGCTGGGGTCTGTATGAAAAACAAAAAACAGACAAAAAAACATTTTTTTTGCTGGAAATCACAGCAGGTCCGTCCACATCTGTGTAGAGAACAAGCCAACGACGGCTTGAGTCTGGATGACCCTACGTCAGGTGGGGTTACATGTAGCGTGACATGAACCCAAGATCCCGGTTGAGGCCGTCCTCATGAGTGTGGAACTTGGCGATCAGTTTCTACTCTACGATTTTGCGTTGTGTGTCTCGAAGGCCACCTTGGAGAATGCTTACCCGAAGATCGGAGGCTGAATGTCCTTGACAAACAGCCGCCTAACCTTAAACAGACCATCGTTCGCAGCAAATTACCGAGCTTTCAGGAGAACAGCGACCACGACACCACACAACCCTGCCACGGCAACCTCTGCAAGACATGCCAGATCATCAACACAGATACCATCATCACACGTGAGGACACCACCCACCAGGTACATGGTACATACTCATGTGACTCGGCCAACGTTGTCTACCTCATACGTTGCAGGAAAGGATGCCCCGGAGCATGGTACACCGGCAAGACCATGCAGACACTGCGACAACAGATACCGCGCAACAATCGCCGAGCAGGAGTATTCCCTCCCAGTCGGGGAACACTTCAGCAGTCAAGGACATTCAGCCTCCGATCTTCAGGTAAGCATTCTCCAAGGCGGCCTTCGAGACACACGACAACGCAAAATCGTAGAGCAGAAACTGATAGCCAAGTTCCGCACTCACGAGGACGGCCTCAACCGGGATCTTGGGTTCATGTCACGCTACATGTAAGCCCACCTGACGTAGGGTCATCCAGACTCGTGTCGTCGTTGGCTTGTTCTCTCTACACAGATGCGGCTGGACCTGCTGTGAATTCCAGCAAAAAAAAAGTTTTTTTGTGTTTTTCATACAGACCCCAGCATCTGCAACATTTGACCCCTTGTGACCCCACCTCATTGTTCTTTGATGTAATGTTTTCCTGACTGACCTGTTTGGACACCATTCACACCTTTGATTGCTGTGATTATCTCTCTGCCGAGGTGTGATAAATGGCAGTTAGAAAGATTACCTGTAATCATCTGGCAGCATTCTCTGACTATATAAGCTGTGTCTTTATGCATCTCTCCACTTCACCTGATGAAGGAGCAGCGCTCCGAAAGCTTGTGATTTCAAATAAAACTGTTGGACTATAACCTGGTGTTGTTTAAAATGTGATAAGACAGGTACAAAAAAAATCATCAAAAAGGCTAATGGAATGTTAGCCTTTATAACTAGAGGGTTAGAATATAAAGGGGAGGAAGTTCGACAACAGCTATACAACAAAGGGGTGCCGCGCAGATTCACCAGAATGTCACCAGGGCTCCAAGGGTTAGATTATGAGAGATTACATAAACTGGACTTGTATTCCTTGGAGTATAGAAGGTTATGGGTGATTTGATTGAAGTTTCTAAGATTTTGAAAGGAATTGATAGGGTAGATAGAGAAACTTTCCCCACTGGTGGGGGAGTCTAGGCCAAGGGGACGTAACTTTAAAATCAGAGCCAGGCCCTTCAGGAGAGAAGTTAGGAAACACCTCTTCACATTAAGTGTGGAACACTCTTTCTCAAAAAAATAGATGCTAGCGCAATTAATAACTTTAAATCTGAGATCGATAGATTTTTGCTAGCTAAGGGTATAAAGGGATATGGAGCCAAGGCAGTTCAATGGAGTTAGGTCGCAGATCAGCGTGATCTCATTGCATGGCGGAACAGACTCGAGGGGCTGAATGGCCTCCTGTTCCTGTGTTCCCAATGACACAGCATTACACACATTACAAGGTGCAATTTAGAGAGCAGAGGTTTACTGTGTGGGACTTGTTCAAACATAAATTAGTAACATGTCTGGTATTCTTAACACTCAGGACCAACAGTCGTGAGGTGAGATTGCAAGAGGAGAGAGCGATTCCACAAGCAGGTAGAGAGAGAGCGCCCATGGTGCAGAGTGACTGGTGACCGTTGTATGCTCAACATTCCCCGTCAGCTTTTACTCTGGGCAATTCCCAGCTGTTCCCACATTTACCTGAACAGGCAAACCTTTGCACGGGAGGAACTGGATCACTGGTTGAGCTCAGGGGCATCTGTTGTTCTATATATAAACCACCCGAACCCCTGGATTAGATTCCAGCCTGTAACTCACTCCCGGGTATCTGTTATTCTATATATAAGCCCCCCGAACCCCTCGATTAGATTCCAGCCTGTAACTCACTCCCGGGTATCTGTTATTCTATATATAAACCCCCTCGATTAGCTCCAGCCTGTAACTCACTCCCGGGTATCCGATAGTCTATATATAAACCCCCCTAACCACTCGATTAGATTCCAGCCTGTAACTCACTCCCGGGTATCTGTTGTTCTATATATAAACCCCGAACCTCTCGATTAGATTCCAGCCTGTAACTCACTCCCGGGTATCTGTTATTCTATATATAAGCCCCCCCGAACCCCTCGATTAGATTCCAGCCTGTAACTCACTCCCGGGTATCTGTTATTCTATATATAAGCCCCCCAAAGCCCTCGATTAGATTCCAGCCTGTAACTCACTCCCGGGTATGTTATTCTATATATAAACCCCCTGAACCCCTCGATTAGATTCCAGCCTGTAACTCACTCCCGGGTATCTGTTATTCTATATATAAACCCCCCCCCGATTAGATTCCAGCCTGTAACTCACTCCCGGGTATCTGTTATTCTATACATAAACCCCACTGAACCCCTCGATTAGATTCCAGCCTGTAACTCACTCCGGGTATATTATACAATAACCTTCTCTAGCCCCGCTTCCCCAGCCTGTGCTACCTCACTTCCGAGTCTCCCCTCCCTCAGTGGCAGATCCTTGGGCTCTGGTCAATTGTTGCTAACTTCCCCTAACACTGCCCCTGTGCCTCAGCCTTCCTGTCAGTGTTACGGTGCAAATTTGACTCTCACCTGTTCCCCACTGTCCTCAGATGGCGGAGCAGCAGCCTGACGGTGTGTTCACCGATGGAGAACGGAGCAGTGTATCCTCAACACCAAACTCCAACGTAAGTCAGGGACAAGGAGGGCAGGAAACATGTCTGACTGGCGGGCTGTCTCCTTAAAACGCAGCTTTGATGGAACTCGGGTTAACTGCGTGCTCGCTTGGTATTTCTGCCGGATTGCTTGTGTTTAATAAATGCTGGAGCCAGGGGTGATGCAGGCTCAGGGCGAGTTTGTCACTCTCCTTTCAGTTGCTACTGGCCACAAAGGGGTAGAATTTGGTAAACATTGCGCCCATTTTTCAGGTGTAAAACTGCTCAACACGTGGGGTCCTTGTTTGAGGGGATTCCGGGTAGCCCTAAAACAGTTCAATATGTAAATTCAGGGCCGAACACCTGATGTTAAAGTCATCACCGATCAGCAGAATCGGGATTCGTCAGCGGCCCCAGCCAAAGGCGAGTTAGAAAAGAGCGTTGGTGCGGAGCCTGGAACCGCTCCCCAATCCTAAACCCCCACACACTCCGACCCACCTCTCCCCAACCCAACCCACCTCTCCCACCCAAAACTTGGAACTCCAAACTTTGCGGGTCGTTGTTTAATCGGTTCCTCTGGCTGCTCCTGTGCTAACCCCCGCACTTTCTCTGATTTCAAGGTGTTTGTTGCAGCCGTTCTCCAGGATCCTGAACTGGGACTAACGCCTGCAGCCTCCCCTGCACATCAGACTTATGGAACCATGGAGAATCGTGCTGACGAGATCAAATCGGAGGACTCCAGCCGAATGCAAAGCTTTGAAACAGATTTGGAAAGTCAGCAGCATGAGACAACTGCAGGATCAGTGATTGACAGTGAAAGTCGCTATCACTAGTACCTGCTGCGGATAACAGGACTGTAGTCGAATATTCCCAGCTCTCTATTTTAACGCCACAGACACCTACCGACTGTGGAGGGAAACGAAGACTGAGATTAGAGATGTGGAGTTTCTGAACTCTTGCTTTAAGAGGTGGTGGGTTGGAGCCATATGTCTTATTGCTTTGTTCTATAACTCTGCCTGCGATGGCTACCAGCATGTCCCAGTGAATGCTGCATGTTTCCAAGTGCCCAGACAGTATTGTGTGCTGCACCGGGTCTGCCTGCACGGGGGAGCTGGAACTCTGCTGAAACATGCTCCCATCACAGAGCGCTGCAGTACATTGAAAACAATGTGCCTGAAGCCATCGTCGCTCACTGACCAAATATATGACCGAGGCCTGGCATCCTGTGATATTATTAATTATATATTACTGCTTTAATCTGTACCGTTTCAGACCAGTTGCCTCTCGTTGTGTTGCTGCCTAATTCTTTGATTTAAATTGAGTGATAAACATGCTATTTCTCTTTAATCCAGCACCACTGCTCTTGGCTCTTTATTTCACTGAGCATTTCACATTCTGTCCCCTTCCCCAACCCCAGACGCAAACCACCTCGCCTCTCACTGCTTGGCCAACATCCTGACTGTAAAATGAACAGGCTTTAGCACCACTCAGTGCTTCAATGAGGGGAATGTCTCCAAGCCCCTCCACCATCTCGCTCTCACCCACTTCACCATTCACTTCCTCTCCAATGACCAATGGGATGTATTCATTAAATTCCTCTGCCATTTTATCAAATGCAAATGGAAATTCCTTCTTTCAGGTCACTCCTCACTTTTTACTGTTTCCCCTTTATACTGCATTTCACATGTGTCTCTGTATTGATCTTGCCCTCCATTCCCATGTTTGCATTCCCCATCTCATTTATTCTTGTATTCCTGCATTCGCCCTAATATTTCTGGATTTTCCCCCCATCCCACAGTATTCATGCATTCCCTTCGTATTGCTGCATATTCACATTATCTTTTCACTACTGCCATTGTGTGTTGCTCACGTTTCACACTCATCAGGCAGACCCAAGGTGGGCAGGGTGTAATTCGGTCAGACTGGGGTGGAGGTGGGGGGAAGGAGAGATGTATTCGGGGAGAGATAATCTGACAAGAGCACGATTGCCTACATTCAAGACATGGTTGGAATGTGAGCCCTTAACCAAAGAATGAAGACGTGGGCAAGGTTGAGAGTAGAGGTTTATGCAGCCACACTAAAAGGGGAAATTGCAGTCAATATGGAGAGGGGCGGCTTGTGTGCAACCCCAGTCAGACAAAGGCTGAAGCCATCCCACTGTTGTGGCAACACTAAAAGCAGCAAGTCCATCTCCAATGTAATGACGGGCTATGTGCTGAGGAGGTGCTTGTTGGAACTATGAAGTGGCTCGGACTTCTCTGACCCAAGTTTGATAGCGGTCTAGTCTTTGACTGTTACCTCTAGACACTGGTTCAAATAGTGTGATCCCTTTAAAATCCACATGCATTAAGCAACCTGCTTGCAGTTCACACATGAAGATAAACCTCAGCACACAACATAAATAGGAGCAGGAGTCGGCCATTCGGCCCCTCGAGCCTGCTCTGCCATTCAGTAAGATCATGGCTGATCTTCTACCTCATCTCCACTTTCCTGCACTATCCCCATATCCCTTGATTCGCTTAATATCCAAAAGTCTATCGATCTCTGTCTTGAATATACTCAACGACTGAGCCTCCACAGCCCTCTGGGGAAGAGAATTCCAAAGATTCACCACCCTCTGAGTGAAGAGATGTCTCATCTCAGTCCTAAATGGCCGACCCCTTATTCTGAGACTGTGACCCCTGGTTCTAGACTCCCCAGCCCGGGGAAACATCCTCCCTGCATCGACCCTGTCAAGCCCTGTAAGAATTTTATGTTCCAGTGAGATCACCTCTCAACCTTCTAAACTCTAGGGAATGTAGGTCTAGTCTGCATAATCTCTCCTCATAGGACATTCCCCCCATCCCAGGAATCAGCACACCCGGGTTACATTATTGCAATATTAATTTTGATCAGTCAATTAATAACTCAAGTTACCATTTAAGAATTACAGAATCTTAGACAAATAGACCCTCCATCCCAACAAGTCTGTGCTGATATTTTTCTCCGAAGCACCCAGTCTAATCCCACTCTCCCCCTCACTCCCCATTACCCATCAATATCCCACCCAGTCTAATCCCACTCTCCCCCTCACTCCCCGTACCCATCAATATCCCACCCAGTCTAATCCCACTCTCCCCACACCCATCAATATCCCACCCAGTCCAATCCCACTCCCCATACCCATTAATATCCCACCCAGTCTAATCCCACTCTCCCCCTCACTCCCCACACCCATTAATATCCCACCCAGTCTAATCCCACTCTCCCCCTCACTCCCCGTACCCATTAATATCCCACCCAGTCTAATCCCACTCTCCCCCTCACTCCCCGTACCCATTAATATCCCACCCAGTCTAATCCCACTCTCCCCCTCACTCCCCGTACCCATTAATATCCCACCCAGTCTAATCCCACTCTCCCCCTCACTCCCCGTACCCATTAATATCCCACCCAGTCTAATCCCACTCTCCCCCTCACTCCCCGTATCCATTAATATCCCACCCAGTCTAATCCCACTCTCCCCCTCACTCCCCGTATCCATTAATATCCCACCCAGTCTAATCCCACTCTCCCCCTCACTCCCCGTACCCATTAATATCCCACCCAGTCTAATCCCACTCTCCCCCTCACTCCCCATACCCATTAATATCCCACCCAGTCTAATCCCACTCTCCCCCTCACTCCCCATACCCATTAATATCCCACCCAGTCTAATCCCACTCTCCCCCTCACTCCCCATACCCATTAATATCCCACCCAGTCTAATCCCACTCTCCCCCTCACTCCCCATACCCATTAATATCCCACCCAGTCTAATCCCACTCTCCCCCTCACTCCCCGTATCCATTAATATCCCACCCAGTCTAATCCCACTCTCCCCCCTCACTCCCCGTATCCATTAATATCCCACCCAGTCTAATCCCACTCTCCCCCTCACTCCCCATACCCATTAATATCCCACCCAGTCTAATCCCACTCTCCCCCTCACTCCCCGTATCCATTAATATCCCACCCAGTCTAATCCCACTCTCCCCCTCACTCCCCGTACCCATTAATATCCCACCCAGTCTAATCCCACTCTCCCCCTCACTCCCCGTACCCATTAATATCCCACCCAGTCTAATCCCACTCTCCCCCCTCACTCCCCGTATCCATTAATATCCCACCCAGTCTAATCCCACTCTCCCCCTCACTCCCCGTACCCATTAATATCCCACCCAGTCTAATCCCACTCTCTCCCTCACTCCCCATACCCATTAATATCCCACCCAGTCTAATCCCACTCTCCCCCCTCACTCCCCGTATCCATTAATATCCCACCCAGTCTAATCCCACTCTCCCCCTCACTCCCCGTACCCATTAATATCCCACCCAGTCTAATCCCACTCTCCCCCTCACTCCCCATATCCATTAATATCCCACCCAGTCTAATCCCACTCTCCCCCTCGCTCCCCATACCCATTAATATCCCACCCAGTCTAATCCCACTCTCCCCCTCGCTCCCCATACCCATTAATATCCCACCCAGTCTAATCCCACTCTCCCCCTCACTCCCCATATCCATTAATATCCCACCCAGTCTAATCCCACTCTCCCCCTCACTCCCCGTACCCATTAATATCCCACCCAGTCTAATCCCACTCTCCCCCTCACTCCCCATATCCATTAATATCCCACCCAGTCTAATCCCACTCTCCCCCTCGCTCCCCATACCCATTAATATCCCACCCAGTCTAATCCCACTCTCCCCCTCGCTCCCCATACCCATTAATATCCCACCCAGTCTAATCCCACTCTCCCCCTCACTCCCCATATCCATTAATATCCCACCCAGTCTAATCCCACTCTCCCCCTCGCTCCCCATACCCATTAATATCCCACCCAGTCTAATCCCACTCTCCCCCTCACTCCCCGTATCCATTAATATCCCACCCAGTCTAATCCCACTCTCCCCCTCACTCCCCACACCCATCAATATCCCACCCAGTCCAATCCCACTCTCCCCCCTCACTCCCCGTATCCATTAATATCCCACCCAGTCTAATCCCACTCTCCCCCCTCACTCCCCGTATCCATTAATATCCCACCCAGTCTAATCCCACTCTCCCCCTCGCTCCCCATACCCATTAATATCCCACCCAGTCTAATCCCACTCTCCCCCTCACTCCCCATATCCATTAATATCCCACCCAGTCTAATCCCACTCTCCCCCTCGCTCCCCATACCCATTAATATCCCACCCAGTCTAATCCCACTCTCCCCCTCGCTCCCCATACCCATTAATATCCCACCCAGTCTAATCCCACTCTCCCCCTCGCTCCCCATACCCATTAATATCCCACCCAGTCTAATCCCACTCTCCCCCTCGCTCCCCATACCCATTAATATCCCACCCAGTCTAATCCCACTCTCCCCCTCGCTCCCCATACCCATTAATATCCCACCCAGTCTAATCCCACTCTCCCCCTCACTCCCCGTATCCATTAATATCCCACCCAGTCTAATCCCACTCTCCCCCTCACTCCCCGTACCCATTAATATCCCACCCAGTCTAATCCCACTCTCCCCCTCACTCCCCACACCCATCAATATCCCACCCAGTCCAATCCCACTCTCCCCCCTCACTCCCCATACCCATTAATATCCCACCCAGTCTAATCCCACCTCTCCCGTCCACACTCTATACCCTTTAATATCCCAGCCAATCTAATCTTGCTCTAGGCGTAAGTGAGAAATACTTTGAGTTAAATCTAATCCAAATATAGCTATCAATGTGCAGCATGGATCTATCCTGAAGACAGACAATTGAAGAGGGAACAGATATCACAATTAAGATGAGAGTTTGCTTTTCTGATATACCAGATGGCAGATATAAGCAGCCACAGGAAGATGAGAACCAACTCAAGCCACCACATGAAAAGACCAAGCTGTGGAAGTTGTTGCTAAAGCTATGTGTGTATCTGTAGTAAGATAAACCAATCAGGCTTTTAATATATCCGTAAGTCTTGCTAAGTAAAGCTCTTAACTTGTGTACTATATAAAGAGTCCAGGTATGGATTAATCCTTGGACATTGAGGTCAGTATCACCTTCAATCTTCGCTGGCTTCCAGGGAATTCTCAACCGTCTTTGTAACCTCAATTATTACTTCCACTAATATCTGCTAAATATTTTACATACTTCAATGCTGCGTTTGTGTTACAAGATTAATAAACAAATGTAATTGTGCCTTCAGAGTCTGACTCTCAAAGAACGCTACGCTGGCAGCTTGCACAGGGAGAGGTGGCTGCTGTAGGGGCGAAGTGCCAAGAGAGCCCAGCCAAATTGGGGAGGGGACAGAGATTAATGTCCTGCAGTCCCCTGTTCAGGACCCCCTTCCTCGATGTGCTGCAACTGCTAATGCTTGAAGCGCTGGGGGTGGGTCGGGGGCCATTAGCAGCTCGTCAGTACTGGTGGAGTACAAGTGCCACCTCTGGTTGAAGGCACTCCTAGAGGTTTGATCATAAGATGTCCTGACCACATGACTTCTACAAACAAACACACTGTATAAAGGTTGGGTCCCCTGTAGTTGAGAATCTATGTGGTTTTGTGCCAGCAGCTGATGTGAGAGAAGTTCCTAGAAGCAGGTGGCCATCCGAGAGCAGAAGAGGGGAATCAAGGGCGTGAAATGAGAAACCATTCTTTCTATCTCGGTCTCCCCAGCCCCCAGTCTAGAGTCATTCCCCAACCCCACCCCACATTAACATAGAAGATAGGAGCAGGAGGAGGCCATTCGGCCCCTCGAGCCTGCTCCGCCATTCAATGCGATCATGGCTGATCATCCAAATTCAGTACCCTGTCCCTGCCTTCTCCCCGTATCCCTTGATCCCTTTAGCCTTAAGAAATATATCTAAATCCTTCTTGAATATATTTAATGAATTGGCCTCTACTGCCTTCTGTGGTAGAGAATTCCACTGGTTCACCACTCTCTGGGTGAAGAAATTCCTCCTCATCTCTGTCCTAAATGGCTTACCCCTTATCCTTAGACTGTGACCCCTGGTTCTGGACTCTCCGACCATCGGGAACATCCTTCCTGCATCTAGTCTGTCTAGTCCTGTTAGAATTTTGTAAGTTTCAATGAGATCCCTTCTCATTCTTCTAAACTCCAATGAGTATAAGCCCAATTGACTCAATCTCTCCTCATAAGTCATTCCTGCCATCCCAGGTATCAGTCTGGTGAATCTTCGCTACACTCCCTCCATAGCAAGAACATCCTTCCTCAAATAGGGCGACCAAAACTGCACACAATACTCAAGGTGTGGTCTCACCAAGGCCCTGTACAACTGCAGCAAGACATCCTTGTTCCTGTACTCGAACCCTCTCGCTACGAAGGCCAACATACCATTTGCCTTCTTAACCGCCTGCTGCACCTGCATGCTTACCTTCAGCGACTGGTGCACAAGGACACCCAGGTCTCGTTGCACTTCCCCTTCTCCCAATCTATTGCCGTTCAGATAATAATCTGCCTTCCTGTTTTTGCCACCAAAGTGGCTAACCTCGCATTTATCCACGTTATAGTGCATCTGCCATGCTTCTGCCCAATCACCCAACCTGTCCAAATCATCCTGGAGTTTCTCGGCATCCTCCTCACAGCACACACGCCCACCCAGCTTTGTGTCGTCTGCAAACTTGGAGATATTACTCTCTCTCACACACCTGGCAGCTATCTCTTGCCCTGCCAGTACACTTTACACCTAATCTCAGCCTATTACCATCTCGTCTAGCTCTTTTGTTTCTTTCACTTCTTTTGTCCGATCACACCCCTGCCTTTGATCTGTTTACTTTTCTTTCCAGTTTTGAAGAAGGGTTCCACCCGAAATGTCAACTCAAATTTCTCTCCACGGATGTTGCCTGACCTGCTGAGTTTTTCCAGCATTTTCTGTTGTTATTTTGGAGATATTACATCTAGTTTCCTCGTCTAGATCATTAATATATATTGTGAACAGCTGGGGTCCAAGGACCGATCCCTGCGGTACCCCACCAGTCACTGCCTGTCCCTCGGAAAACGACCCATTTATTCCAACTCTTTGCTTCCTGTCTGCCAACCAGTTCTCTATCCAAGTCAGTACCTTGCCCCCAATCCCTTGTGCTTTAACTTTACACGCTAATCTCTTATGCGGGACCTTATCGAAAGCCTTCTGAAAGTCCAAATACACCACATCCACTGGTTCTCCCTTATCTATTCTACCAGTTACATCCTCAAAAAATTCCAGTAGATTAGTCAAGCATGATTTACCTTTTGTAAATCCATGTTGACTTTGTCCGATCCTGTCACTGTTTTCCAAGTGCTCTGCTATTACATCTTTTATAATGGACTCTAGCATTTTCCCCACTACTGATGTCAGGCTTACCGGTCTATAATTCCCCGTTTTCTCCCTACCACCTTTTTTGAATAGTAGGGTAACATTCGACAGTGACTCCCCCTGCCCCATTCTACAGTCACTCCGCCGCCCCAGGCCCCATTCTACAGTCACTCCCCCGCCCCAGGCCCCATTCTAGTGTCACTCCCCCTGCCCCAGGCCCCATTCTACAGTCACTCCGCCGCCCCAGGCCCCATTCTACAGTCACTCCCCCTGCCCCAGGCCCCATTCTACAGTCACAACCCCTGCCCCAGGCTCCATTCTACAGTCACTCCGCCGCCCCAGGCCCCATTCTACAGTCACTCCCCCGCCCCAGGCCCCATTCCAGTGTCACTCCCCCTGCCCCAGGCCCCATTCTACAGTCACTCCGCCGCCCCAGGCCCCATTCTACAGTCACTCCCCCGCCCCAGGCCCCATTCTAGTGTCACTCCCCCTGCCCCAGACCCCATTCTACAGTCACTCCCCCTGCCCCAGACCCCATTCTACAGTCACTCCCCCGCCCCAGGCCCCATTCTACAGTCACTCCCCCGCCCCAGGCCCCATTCCAGTCACTCCCCCGCCCCAGACCCCATTCTACAGTTACTCCCCCGCCCCAGGCCCCATTCTACAGTCACTCCCCCGCCCCAGGCCCCATTCTACAGTCACTCCCCCGCCCCAGACCCCATTCTACAGTCACTCCCCCGCCCCAGGCCCCATTCTACAGTCACTCCCCCGCCCCAGGCCCCATTCCACAGTCACTCCCCAGTCTCCGGCCCCATTTTAGTCACTCCCTACCCCAGGCCCCATTCTACAGTCACTCCCCCTGCCCCAGGCCCCATTCTAGTCACTCCCTACCCCAGGCCCCATTCTACAGTCACTCCCCCACCCCAGGCCCCATTCTACAGTCACTCCCCCTGCTCCAGGCCCCATTCTACAGTCACAACCCCTGCCCCAGGCCCCATTCTACAGTCACTCCCCCTGCCCCAGGCCCCATTCTACAGTCACTCCCCCTGCCCCAGGCCCCATTCTACAGTCACTCCCCCACCCCAGGCCCCATTCTACAGTCACTCCCCCGCCCCAGGCCCCATTCTACAGTCACTCCCCCGCCCCAGGCCCCATTCTACAGTCACTCCCCCACCCCACGCCCCATTCTACAGTCACTCCCCCGCCCCAGGCCCCATTCTACAGTCACTCCCCCACCCCAGGCCCCATTCTACAGTCACTCCCCCACCCCAGGCCCCATTCTACAGTCACTCCCCCGCCCCAGGCCCCATTCTACAGTCACTCCCCCGCCCCAGGCCCCATTCTACAGTCACTCCCCCACCCCAGGCCCCATTCTACAGTCACTCCCCCTGCTCCAGGCCCCATTCTCCAGTCACTCCCCCTGCTCCAGGCCCCATTCTACAGTCACTCCCCCTGCCCCAGGCCCCATTCTACAGTCACTCCCCCACCCCAGGCCCCATTCTACAGTCACTCCCCCGCCCCAGGCCCCATTCTACAGTCACTCCCCCTGCCCCAGGCCCCATTCTACAGTCACTCCCCCTGCCCCAGACCCCATTCTACAGTCACTCCCCCGCCCCAGGCCCCATTCTACAGTCACTCCCCCGCCCCAGACCCCATTCTACAGTCACTCTCCCACCCCAGGCCCCATTCTACAGTCACTCCCTACCCCAGGCCCCATTCTAGTCACTCCCCCCGCCCCAGGCCCCATTCTACAGTCACTCCCTACCCCAGGCCCCATTCTACAGTCACTCCCCCTGCCCCAGGCCCCATTCTACAGTCACTCCCCCACCCCAGGCCCCATTCTACAGTCACTCCCTACCCCAGGCCCCATTCTACAGTCACTCCCTACCCCAGACCCCATTCTACAGTCACTCTCCCACCCCAGGCCCCATTCTACAGTCACTCCCTACCCCAGGCCCCATTCTAGTCACTCCCCCCGCCCCAGGCCCCATTCTACAGTCACTCCCCCTGCCCCAGGCCCCATTCTACAGTCACTCCCCCTGCCCCAGGCCCCATTCTACAGTCACTCCCCCTGCCCCAGGCCCCATTCTACAGTCACTCCCCCACCCCAGGCCCCATTCTACAGTCACTCCCCCGCCCCAGGCCCCATTCTACAGTCACTCCCCCTGCCCCAGGCCCCATTCTACAGTCACTCCCCCACCCCAGGCCCCATTCTACAGTCACTCCCCCGCCCCAGGCCCCATTCTACAGTCACTCCCACGCCCAGACCCATTCTACAGTCACTCCCCCACCCCAGGCCCCATTCTACAGTCACTCCCCCGCCCCAGGCCCCATTCTACAGTCACAACCCCTGCCCCAGGCCCCATTCTACAGTCACTCCCACGCCCAGGCCCCATTCTACAGTCACTCCCCTGCCCCAGGCCCCATTCTACAGTCACTCCCCCTGCCCCAGGCCCCATTCTACAGTCACTCCCCCGCCCCAGGCCCCATTCTACAGTCACTCCCCCGCCCCAGGCCCCATTCTACAGTCACTCCCCCGCCCCAGGCCCCATTCTACAGTCACTCCCCCTGCCCCAGGCCCCATTCTACAGTCACTCCCCCTGCCCCAGGCCCCATTCTACAGTCACTCCCCCGCCCCAGGCCCCATTCTACAGTCACTCCCCAGTCTCGGCCCCATTTTAGTCACTCCCTACCCCAGGCCCCATTCTACAGTCACTCCCCAGTCCCAGGCCCCATTCTAGTCACTCCCTACCCCAGGCCCCATTCTACAGTCACTCCCCAGTCTCGGGCCCCATTCTAGTCACTCCCTACCCCAGGCCCCATTCTACAGTCACTCCCCAGTCTCGGGCCCCATTCTAGTCACTCCCCTGCTCCAGGCCCCATTCGACAGTCACTCCCCCTACCCCAGGCCCCATTCTACAGTCACTCCCCAGTCTCGGGCCCCATTCTAGTCACTCCCCTGCTCCAGGCCCCATTCGACAGTCACTCCCCCTACCCCAGGCCCCATTCTAGAGTCACTCCCCAGTCTCGGGCCCCATTCTAGTCACTCCCCCGCCCCAGGCCCCATTCTACAGTCACTCCCCAGTCTCGGGTCCCATTCTACAGTCACTCCCCCCGCCCCAGGCCCCATTCTACAGTCACTCCCCCGCCCCAGGCCCCATTCTACAGTCACTCCCCCGCCCCAGGCCCCATTCTACAGTCACTCCCCCGCCCCAGGCCCCATTCTACAGTCACTCCCCCGCCCCAGGCCCCATTCTACAGTCACTCCCCCCATCCCAGGCCCCATTCTACAGTCACTCCCCCCACCCCAGGCCCCATTCTACAGTCACTCCCCCGCCCCAGGCCCCATTCTACAGTCACTCCCCCACCCCAGGCCCCATTCTACAGTCACTCCCCCCATCCCAGGCCCCATTCTACAGTCACTCCCTGTGGTAAACCACGTTCACTATCGTTAGCACTGTTCACCACTGTTCGTTATAACTGTATCACTGACCACTATTGTATCACGGTACGAGGTCGCCTCTTGCCACACTGCTATACCTGGGATGACCACTGCCGACTCCGCCTTGGCTCCACCCACCAGGCCAGGTATAAAGGTGAGCGACTGGCTGGTATTCCTCCTGCTTGGATCGGATCACCCACGAGAGTGGGCTGTTATTTAGTCAATAAAAACCTTTAGTCACCTTCGTAACTCTTCGCCTTTTATTGGAGGAATTGATAGGTATATCAATTTTATTGACTAAATTTAATGATGTCCGACAACGAGTCACAACCGGCGGAGGAGCCACCAGCGCAGCTCCCAGGAGCACAGCCACACCAGCCAGCTTGGCTGCGAGCCCTCAGACCGCCGTACCTGGACCTGAACCCACGAGCAGCAAACTCAGCCGCAGACTTTAAACACTGGCTGGTCTGCTTCGAATCATACCTGAGAGAATCCAGCGTCCCTCAGGCATCCAAACTAAGTGTCCTGCAGGCACAACTGAGCCCGAGAGTATACACTCTCATCGAGGACATGACTACCTACGAGACCGCCATCAACCTGCTGAAACAGAAGTACCGGACCCCGGTAAACTACATGTACGCTAGGCACCTCCTAAGATCACGGCCGCAACAGCCAGGAGAATCAGTAGCCGAATTCTCACAGGCGCTATATGCACTCGCCAGGAACTGTGACTTTAAATCGGTGTCGGCAGCCGAAAATACTGAAGATAATATCCGCGACGCATTCCTGAAAGGCCTACGGTCCGAGTACTCACGGCAAAGACTGCTGGAAGCTAAAGACCTCAGCATGGAAAAAGCTGAAGCCCTCGCTATCTCCCTGGAAGTGGCCCACCAAGATCAGGAAGCATTCACCAGGTACTGCTCGCGACCCTGGGACTCGGGCCCGACCCCTACCACAGCACCCTTCCCAGCGCCGCCCCCGGGACCTACCTCTGCGTCGGCGTCCCGGACCCGACCGGCCCCGCCACCCCCGGCACCGGCCCCGACATCGGGCATCCGCGATCGGGCCGCCGGCTGTTTTTTTTGTGGCCAGGAGAAGCACCCGAGGTCGCGCTGCCCAGCCAAGAACTCCATATGTAGAACCTGCCTGAAGAAAGGCCACTTCTCCAAGGCCTGCAGGAGCGGATCCTCAGAGGCCAGCAGTGCCGCATGCGAACTATGGGGGCGGCCATCTTCGTTTAGGGCAACTGAGGCCAGCATCCCCACACATGAGTCATGGGGGCGGCCATCTTTGTTTAGGGCAACTGAGGCCAGCATCCCCACACATGAGTCATGGGGGCGGCCATCTTTGATTAAGGCAACCGACCCCAATAGTGCCTCATGGGGCCCTACCTCGTGGGAGACGCCATTTTACTCACCACGCCCGACCGCCTCGCCCGCAGATGACAACGACTCGCTCAGCTACACACTAGCTTCCGTCACCCTGGACCAAGCCCGCCCGCACCATCTGTCCAAGTCAATGATGGACATCAAAGTGAACGGCCACGCCACGACCTGCCTGTTCGACAGCGGAAGCACGGAGAGCTTCATCCACCCAGACACGGTGAGCCACTACTCCCTCTCTGTCCTACCAACGCGCAGCCGAATCTCGATGGCATCGAGGTCCCACGCCACGGACATCAGCGGCTACTGTGTCGTGACCCTGTCGGTTAAGGGCACGGAGTATAAAAACTTTAAACTCCTCGTCCTCCCCCATCTCTGCGCTGCCGTCCTACTAGGGCTGGACTTCCAATCCCACCTCCAAAGCGTAACCCTAGCATACGGTGGACCCCTCCCCCCACTCACAGTCAACAACCAGCAAACGTTAAACCGCCCACCGCGTAACACCTGCAGCCTCTCCACCCTCAAGGTCCCGCCACCCTCTCTGTTTGCTAACCTTACCCCTGACTGCAAACCCGTCGCTACCAAAAGCAGGCGGTATAGCGCCGGGGACAGAGCCTTCATTAGCTCTGAGGTGCGGCGCCTCCTGAAAGAGGGCATTATCGAGGGGAGCAGCAGCCCCTGGCGTGCCCAGGTCGTAGTCGTAAAGACCGGCGATAAAAACCGCCTGGTCATCGACTACAGCCAGACCATAAACAGATATACCCAGCTGGACGCATACCCCCTCCCCCGCATATCTGACATGGTCAATCAGATTGCACAGTATAAAGTATTCTCGACCATCGACCTGAAGTCGGCCTACCACCAACTCCCTATCCACCCTGAGGACCGCCAGTATACCGCCTTCGAGGCGAATGGGCGCCTATACCACTTCCTTAGGGTCCCCTTCGGTGTCACTAATGGGGTCTCGGTCTTCCAAAGGGAGATGGACCAGATGGTTGACCAGAACGAACTGCAGGCTACATTCCCCTACCTAGATAACGTCACTATCTGCGGCCGCGACCAGCAGGAACATGACGCGAATCTGGAGAAATTCCTCCGTACGGCCCAACGGCTGAACCTCACCTACAATAAGGAGAAATGCGTGTTTAACACCACGCGCCTTGCCATCCTCGGCTGCGTAGTGGAGAACGGAATCATCGGCCCCGACCCAGAAAGAATGCGCCCCCTCATGGAGCTACCCCTCCCCCACTGCCCTAAAGCACTTAGGAGAACCCTGGGGCTTTTCGCCTACTATGCCCAATGGGTACCCAATTACGCGGACAAAGCCAGACCCCTCCTGAAAGCCACTTCCTTCCCCCTCACGGAGGAGGCGTGCGCGGCCTTCTCCCTCATTAAGGGAGACATAGCCAAGGCCACGATGCACGCAGTGGACGAGTCCATCCCCTTTCAGGTGGAGAGCGACGCCTCCGACTTCGCCTTAGCCGCCACCCTAAACCAGGAGGGGAGGCCAGTGGCCTTCTTCTCAAGGACCCTACAGGGCCCCGAGATCCGACATTCGTCGGTCGAGAAAGAGGCCCAGGCGATCGTGGAGGCAGTACGGCGCTGGAGGCACTACCTGGCAGGAAAACGATTTACCCTCCTCACCGACCAGCGTTCGGTGGCTTTCATGTTTAATAACAAGCTGAAGGGCAAAATCAAGAATGACAAGATTTTGAGATGGAGAATCGAGCTCTCCACCTACGATTATGAGATCTTGTACCGGCCAGGCAAGCTGAATGAATCCCCTGATGCCCTTTCACGAATGACATGCGCCAGCGCGCATATCGATAGGCTTCAGACCCTCCACGACCAGCTCTGCCACCCCGGAGTCACCAGACTCTACCATTTCATTAAGGCCCGCAACCTGACCTACTCCATCGAGGAGGTCAGGACCATGACCAGGAACTGCCAGACCTGTGCGGAGTGCAAACCGCACTTCTATAGGCCGGACCGAGCAAGCCTGATCAAGGCCACCCGCCCCTTCGAGCGCCTGAGCATCGACTTTAAGGGGCCCCTCCCGTCCTCTGACCGTAATGTGTACTTCCTCAACATCGTTGATGAGTACTCCCGTTTCCCCTTTGCCTTCCCCTGCCCCGACATGACCAGTAGCACGGTCATTAAGTGCCTGAATGCCCTCTTCGCCTTGTTCGGGTTCCCGAACTATATACACAGCGACCGGGGCTCCTCCTTCATGAGCGAGGAACTCCGGCAATTCCTCCTAGAGAGAGGTATTGCAGCAAGCAGGACCACCAGCTACAACCCCAGAGGTAACGGTCAGGTGGAAAGAGAGAACGCGACGGTATGGAAGGCCGTCCTCTTAGCCTTAAAGTCTAAGGGCCTCCCAACCTCCCGCTGGCAAGAAGTCCTCCCGACAGCGCTGCACTCCATCCGGTCATTACTTTGCACGGCCACTAACACCACCCCCCATGAACGAATGTTCGTTTTCCCCAGGAAGTCGACTACGGGAACCACTCTACCAACCTGGCTGACCGCCCCGGGGCCGGTCTGGCTGCGGAAACACGTGAGGACCCATAAAACGGACCCCCTGGTCGAGAGGGTGAACCTCCTGCACGCCAACCCCCAGTACGCCTACGTGGCGTACCCAGACGGGCGGGAGGACACTGTCTCCCTACGAGACCTCGCACCCTCAGCCGATCCGGAAACACCGCCACCACCCCCCCCAACCTCAGTCCAGGTAGACGGCATGCCGGAACCCCACGAGCCCTCGCCGACCACGCAAACACCAGCATCAACACCGGATAAGGCACCAGCACCGGATAAGGCAACACCACCGCTGCGGCGATCGGAGAGGCTTACGAAGCCTCCGGACAGACTGACCTACCAGAATTGGTAGTACACTTCACCCCGCCGGACTTAATTCTAAACAAGGGGTGAATGTGGTAAACCACGTTCACTATCGTTAGCACTGTTCACCACTGTTCGTTATAACTGTATCACTGACCACTATTGTATCACGGTACGAGGTCGCCTCTTGCCACACTGCTATACCTGGGATGACCACTGCCGACTCCGCCTTGGCTCCACCCACCAGGCCAGGTATAAAGGTGAGCGACTGGCTGGTATTCCTCCTGCTTGGATCGGATCACCCACGAGAGTGGGCTGTTATTTAGTCAATAAAAACCTTTAGTCACCTTCGTAACTCTTCGCCTTTTATTGGAGGAATTGATAGGTATATCACTCCCCCCATCCCAGGCCCCATTCTACAGTCACTCCCCCACCCCAGGCCCCATTCTACAGTCACTCCCCCCATCCCAGGCCCCATTCTACAGTCACTCCCCCACCCCAGGCCCCATTCTACAGTCACTCCCCCATTCCAGGCCCCATTCTACAGTCACTCCCCCGCCCAAAGCCCCATTCTAGTCACTCCCCCGCCCCAGGCCCCATTCTACAGTCACTCCCCCGCCCCAGGCCCCATTCTACAGTCACTCCCCCACCCCAGGCCCCATTCTACAGTCACTCCCCCCATCCCAGGCCCCATTCTAGTCACTCCCCCGCCCCAGGCCCCATTCTACAGTCACTCCCCCCATCCCAGGCCCCATTCTACAGTCACTCCCCAGTCTCGGGCCCCATTCTAGTCACTCCCCTGCTCCAGGCCCCATTCGACAGTCACTCCCCCTACCCCAGGCCGCATTCTACAGTCACTCCCCAGTCTCGGGCCCCATTCTAGTCACTCCCCTGCTCCAGGCCCCATTCGACAGTCACTCCCCCTACCCCAGGCCCCATTCTACAGTCACTCCCCAGTCTCGGGCCCCATTCTAGTCACTCCCCCGCCCCAGGCCCCATTCTACAGTCACTCCCCCCATCCCAGGCCCCATTCTACAGTCACTCCCCCGCCCCAGGCCCCATTCTACAGTCACTCCCCCCATCCCAGGCCCCATTCTACAGTCACTCCCCCACCCCAGGCCCCATTCTACAGTCACTCCCCCCACCCCAGGCCCCATTCTACAGTCACTCCCCCCATCCCAGGCCCCATTCTACAGTCACTCCCCCGCCCCAGGCCCCATTCTACAGTCACTCCCCCACCCCAGGCCCCATTCTACAGTCACTCCCCCCATCCCAGGCCCCATTCTAGTCACTCCCCCCATCCCAGGCCCCATTCTACAGTCACTCCCCCGCCCCAGGCCCCATTCTACAGTCACTCCCCAGTCTCGGGCCCCATTCTAGTCACTCCCCTGCTCCAGGCCCCATTCGACAGCCACTCCCCCCACCCCAGGCCCCATTCTACAGTCACTCCCCAGTCTCGGGCCCCATTCTAGTCACTCCCCCGCCCCAGGCCCCATTCTACAGTCACTCCCCCCATCCCAGGCCCCATTCTACAGTCACTCTCCCACCCCAGGCCCCATTCTACAGTCACTCCCCCCATCCCAGGCCCCATTCTACAGTCACTCCCCCCATCCCAGGCCTCATTCTAGTCACTCCCCCGCCCAAAGCCCTATTCTAGTCACTCCCCCGCCCCAGGCCCCATTCGACAGTCACTCCCCCTACCCCAGGCCCCATTCTAGTCACTCCCCAGTCTCGGGCCCCATTCTACAGTCACTCCCCCGCCCAAAGCCCCATTCTAGTCACTCCCCCGCCCCAGGCCCCATTCTACAGTCACTCCCCAGTCTCGGGTCCCATTCTACAGTCACTCCCCCCGCCCCAGGCCCCATTCTACAGTCACTCCCCCGCCCCAGGCCCCATTCTACAGTCACTCCCCCGCCCCAGGCCCCATTCTACAGTCACTCCCCCGCCCCAGGCCCCATTCTACAGTCACTCCCCCGCCCCAGGCCCCATTCTACAGTCACTCCCCCCATCCCAGGCCCCATTCTACAGTCACTCCCCCCACCCCAGGCCCCATTCTACAGTCACTCCCCCGCCCCAGGCCCCATTCTACAGTCACTCCCCCACCCCAGGCCCCATTCTACAGTCACTCCCCCCATCCCAGGCCCCATTCTACAGTCACTCCCCCCATCCCAGGCCCCATTCTACAGTCACTCCCCCACCCCAGGCCCCATTCTACAGTCACTCCCCCCATCCCAGGCCCCATTCTACAGTCACTCCCCCACCCCGGGCCCCATTCTACAGTCACTCCCCCATCCCAGGCCCCATTCTACAGTCACTCCCCCGCCCAAAGCCCCATTCTAGTCACTCCCCCGCCCCAGGCCCCATTCTACAGTCACTCCCCCGCCCCAGGCCCCATTCTACAGTCACTCCCCCACCCCAGGCCCCATTCTACAGTCACTCCCCCCATCCCAGGCCCCATTCTAGTCACTCCCCCACCCCAGGCCCCATTCTACAGTCACTCCCCCCATCCCAGGCCCCATTCTACAGTCACTCCCCCGCCCAAAGCCCCATTCTAGTCACTCCCCCGCCCCAGGCCCCATTCTACAGTCACTCCCCCGCCCCCATTCTACAGTCACTCCCCCACCCCAGGCCCCATTCTACAGTTGTCTGCATAGTTCCACAGTAAGCAGCTTTGACCTGGTCGGCAGCACCTTATGAACAAGCAGTCAGTTTTACACCACAGCAAAAGGCAGTAGGTTTAGCTTTTAAGAAAATTACAAAGTTCAAGACCAGCAGTTATCCCACAGAATGGACCTTGTACCTTAGGCAGCGAGAATGCTCATTCTCTTCACGTCAACATTTACCACTCACATCCAGTCTTCAGCTTCCATCGCTTCATGTCCAACACCTGTATCAGGGCTGCAGCAGCCGCTGGCTATTGCCCTAAGTTAGTGAATTGTGAATAGTGTAAATCCTCTTCAGCATAAAGCATATGCTTTATTAATTGACTATTACATTTGTCAGTTCTAAGGGGAGAGCTTAAGTCCATCACTCGCTTTGAAGACTACAGAAGAGTTTATCAAAAGTTTAAGGCAATGGAAGTTGTCCCGCCCTCTGTTCAACAAAATCTTTGTCCAACATGTGCCAGTGACAATGAACAGCTGCCATGACCATCTCTGACCTCTGGTAAGGTTTAGAACTCCCAGGATTCCATCCACCTCAATCCTGCCATTGGACTGTGAGGATCTTGAGCAAGTGGGCCAATCATCCCATATGTCAGGGGATGGAACAAGTAGAAGCTGGAATAAAAAAAAAATAGAATCATAGAATGGTTACAGCACAGAAGGTGGCCATTCGGCCCGTCAAGCCCGTGCCGGCTCTCTGCAAGAGCCCTTCAGTTAGTCCTGCTCCTCTGCCCTTTCCCTGTAGCCCTGCAATTTTTTTTTCTTTCAGGTACTTATCCAATTCCCTGTTGAAAGCCAAGATTGAGTTTGCCTCTACCACCCTTTCAGGCAGTGCATTCCAGATCCTAACCACTCATAAGAACTAGGAGCAGGAGCAGGCCATTCGGCCCCTCGAGCCTGCTCCACCATTTCATGAGATCATGGCTGATCCGATTTTGGCCTCAACTCCACTTTTCTGCCCACTCCCCATAACCCTCGACTCCCCTGTTGCTCAAAAATTGTCTATCTCAGCCTTGAATATATTCAATGACTCCGCTTCCACAGCTCCCTGGGGTAAAGAATTCCAAAGATTCACGATCCTCTGAGAGAAGAAATTCCTGCTCATCTCCGTCTTAAATGGGCGACCCCTTATTCTGAGACTGTGACCCCTCGTTCTAGATTACCTGTCGAGGGGAAACATCCTCTCTGCATCTACCCTGTCCAACCCCCTCAGAATCTTAGATGTTTCAATAAGATCCCCTCTCATTCTTCTAAACTCCAATGAGTATAGGCCCAACCTGCTAAACCTTTCTTCATAAGACAACCCTTCCATCCCAGGAATCAACCTCGAGAACCTTCTCTGAACTGCCTCCAATGCAAATATATCCTTCCTTAAATAAGGAGACCAAAACTGTACGCAGTACTCCAGGTGTGGTCTCACCAACACCCTGTACAGTTGTAACAAGACTTCCCTACTTTTATACTCCAACCCCCTGAAATAAAGGCCAACATTCCATTTGCCTTCCTAATTACTTGCTGTACCGGCATGTTAGCTTTTTGTGTTTCATGTACGAAGACAGCCAAATCCCTCTGTACCGCAGCATTCTGTAGTCTTTCTCCATTTAAATAAGATTTTTCTTTTCTATTCTTCCTACCAAAGTGGATAACTTCACATTTTCCCACATTATAGTCCATCGGCCAAATTTCTGCCCACTCACTGAACCTCTCTATACCCCTTTGCAGACTCTGTGGGCTAGAATTTCCCAGGGCCATGGAGGCAGGATTGGAGGTGTGTGGGGTGTTAAAATCGCAAAATCGGGGGGCACGAACCCTTCCCGCCCCCATTCCCGTTTCCCAGGAGGCGGGTACCCACCCCGCACTGGGACCCGCCTCCCCGAGGCGGGAAGGGGATTAGTGCCAATTAACTGCCTGTTAACGTGCGTGCGTGCGTTGGCCACAACTCGATGGAGGCGGGACTACAACCCCAAAAGTGGGAGTCCCGCCTCCTACTTGCCTCCATTGATAAAATCCAGCCATTTATGTCCTCCTCACAACTTACTTTCCCACCTATTTTTGTATCGTCCGCAAATTTGGCTACAATACACTCGCTTCCTTCATCCAAGTCATTAATATAGATTGTAAATAGTTGAGGCCCCAGCACTGATCCCTGTGGCACCCCACTAGTTACAGATTGCCATCCTGAAAATGACTCATTTATCCCGACTCTCTGTTTTCTGTTAGTTAGCCAATCCTCTATCCATGTTAATATATTACCCCAACAACATGAGCTCTTATCTTGTGCAGTAACCTTTTATGTGGCACTTTGTCGAATGCCTTTTGGAAATCCAAATAAGCTGCATCTACAGGTTCCTCTTTAGCCACCCTGCTCATTACCTCCTCAAAGAACTCCAATAGATTTGTCAAACGTAATTTCCCTTTCAAAAATACACTTGCTGTGTAAAAAAGTTTTTCCTCATGTCGCCTTTGGTTCTTCTGCCAATCACCTTAAATCTGTGTCCTCTGGTTCTCGACCCTTCCACCAATGGGAACAGTTTCTCTCTATCTACTCTGTCTAGACCCCCTCATGATTTTGAACACCTCTATCAAATCTCCTCTCAACCTTCGCTGCTCTAAGGAGGACAACCCCAGCTTCTCCAGTCTATCCACGTCACTGAAGTCCCTCATCCTGGAATCATTCTTGTAAATCTTTTCTGCACCCTCTCTAAGGCCTTCACATCCTCCCTAAAGTGCGATGCCCAGAATTGGACACAATACTCCAGTTGAGGCCGAACCAGTGTTTTTTAAAGGTTCATCATAACTTCCTTGCATTTGTACGCTATGCCTTTATTTATGAAGCCCAGGATCCTGTATGCTTTTTTAACCACTTTCTCAACCTGCCCTGCCACCTTCAACGATTTGTGCACACATACCCCCAGGTCTCTGTACATGCACCCCCTTTAGGATTGTACCTTTTAGTTTATATTGCCTCTCCTCGTTCCTCCTACCAAAATGTATCACTTCGCACTTTTCTGCGTTAAATTTCATCTCCCACGTGTCTGCCCATTTCACCAGCCTGTCTGTCTATGTCTTCTTGAAGTCTATCACTATCCTGTTCACTCTACTTCCAAGTTTTGTGTCATCTGCAAATTTTGAAATTGTGCCCTGTACACCCAAGTCCAAATCATTAATATATATCAAGAAAAGCACTGGTCCTAGAACTGACACCTGGGGAACACCTTCCTCCAGTCCGAAAAACAGCCGTTCACCGCTACTCTGTTTCCTGTCACTTAGCCAATTTCGTATCCATGCTGCCACTGTCCCTTTTATTCCATGTACTTCAACTTTGCTGGCAAGCCCCGTGTGGCACTTTATCAAACGCCTAGTAATCATTTGCTGCGTACCTTCAGTCACACCTGGAGGAACAACCCGCCGGTGGCATATCAGATTCTGCACTGGCTAAAAGAGAAAGACTCTGAAAGATGCAGCGGGGAAGGGGGAAGGGCAGGGTGATGCAGCGGGGGAAGGGCGGGGTGATGCAGCGGGGAAGGGCGGGGTGATGCAGCGGGGGAAGGGCGGGGTGATGCAGCGGGGGAAGGGCGGGGTGATGCAGCGGGGGAAGGGCGGGGTGATGCAGCGGGGGAAGGGCGGGGTGATGCAGCGGGGGAAGGGCAGGGTGATGCAGCGGGGGAAGGGCAGGGTGATGCAGCGGGGGAAGGGCAGGGTGATGCAGCGGGGGAAGGGCAGGGTGATGCAGCGGGGGAAGGGCAGGGTGATGCAGCGGGGAAGGGCAGGGTGATGCAGCGGGGGAAGGGCGGGGTGATGCAGCGGGGGAAGGGCAGGGTGATGCAGCGGGGAAGGGCAGGGTGATGCAGCGGGGAGGGGGCAGGGTGATGCAGCTCAATTTGAGGCACTTGGACTTGAATCCAGTCCAACATTTGTATCGAGTCTCTCTCTCTCTCTCTCTCTTGTCTTCTGTGCCTTGCAACATAACGAGTAAACGCATTCCGTCCACTGCTTTCACATCCAGCTTTGGGTTGTTTCTACAATGAAAACCCTTTTTTATGTGGATAGGTCATTAAACCGGATTGATAACTCCCGATCAGGATGCGATGGGAAGCTGCACCTCACTCCCGTCGGATGGGAGTACATGCCGGGGCTGTCTGGAGTGGGCCTCGAACACATCACCTTCCCACTCTGAGGCAGGAACGCTACCACTGAGCCAAAACTCACTCCACGGACTGCAATTACTCCAGGGAAGTGTTGAGCTGCGAAAGAGCAGTGCCGAGTTTAGCAGTAGGACAGCACTTTCAGTTAACCACACTCCACAATATCCAAGGGCATTTCTGGATCGTACTCCCCAGAACTTGCTGGACCGGTCAGGGCACAGGGATAGACAGAAGTGGGAGATCATCCATGGGGCAACCGAGGGAGACAGATTCACGGGCAGGGAGTCATTGAGTTACTGGGACTGTCCACTCGATACTTGAGCAAATACAAGGTGGGCAGTGACAGTGACTCAGAGGAGGGTGGTCCTGAGCAATGTTACAGCACCAGAGCAAGGGACTATCCGGGGGGGTGAGACGCGGGTAGACCAAGAATTGGAGAGGTCATAGTGGGAATTCTGTAGTCAGGGAATAGTTGGCCTTTATTACAATCACAACTGGAGATCCTGAACAGTATGCTCCCTGGTCCCAGGAGGAAAATCATCACAGAATGGATGGAAAACCTTCTGGGAGGGGAGAGCAACCAGGAGTCAGGATTGAGTAGAGTGTATATGAATGCACAAAGCATTCAAAAGAAAACTGGAGTTAGAAGCATTAATAACTGTGGAGGAACATTTCTATAGCACCTTTCACAACCTCAGGATGTCCCAAAGTGCTTTACAGCCAATGAACTGGGACTAGAGTCCTGGCGGATCGTATAACTAGGGCTGTAGAGAGGGCTTTAAACTAACTAGTAGGGGGGAGGTTCCTAGAGAGCAAATAATAAAAATGACAACAGAGAAGGTCATAGACTTAGGTAGCAGTGGGGAAATTAAAAACCAGAGCATGTCAGGAAGGGGCAGAAGGTATGGAGTAAAAGGTAAAGTAATAAAAAGGGCAAAAGCTGGAACTAAGTGTCACAAAACATCTTTGAAAGTTCTCTATCTGAATGCACGTAGCATTTGTAACAAAATAGATGAGTTAATGGCACAAATAACTACATATGGGTATGATCTTGTGGCCATTACAGAAACATGGCTGCAGGGTGACAATGCCTGGGAATTAAACATACCAGGTTATTTAGCGATCAGGAAGGACAGGCAGGAAGGAAGGGGAGGTGGGGTGGCTATGTTAATAAAGGAAGGAATCACTGTAATACAGAGAAATGATATTGGGTCAAAAGATCAGGATAATGAAACAGTTTGGGTGGAGGTAAGGAATAATAAGGGGAAAAAAACACTAGTGGGCGTAGTCTATAGGCCTCCAAACAGTGGCAACTCTGTTGGACGGAGTATCAATCAGGAAATAGTTGAGGCTTGTAATAAGGGAACATCTATAATTATGGGGGATTTCAACTATCATATTAATTGGACAAATCAAATTGGGCAGAGCAGCCTTGAGGATGAGTTCATTGAGTGTATTAGGGATGGGTTTCTTGAGCAGTATGTAACTGAACCGACCAGGGGGCAAGCAACCTTAGATCTGGTCCTGTGTAACGAGACGGGATTAATTAAAAATGTCCTAGTAAAGGATCCCCTTGGAATGAGTGACCATAACATGGTTGAATTCCATATTCAATTAGAGGGTGAGAAGGTTGGATCTCAAACAAGCGTGCTAAGCTTGAATAAAGGAGACTATGAAGGTATGAGAGCGGAATTGAGTAGAGTGGATTGGGAAAATAGATTAAAGGGTAAGACGATACATGATCAGTGGTGTACATTCAAGGAGTTATTTTACAACTTCCAAAAAATATATATTCCACTGAGAAGAAAAGGGTGTAAAAGAAAAGACAGCCATCCGTGGCTAAGTAAAGAAATTAAGGATAGTATTCGACTAAAAACAAGGGCATATAAGGTAGCCAAATCTAGTGGGAGGATAGAGGATTGGGAAAACTTTAAAAGACAGCAAAAAATAACAAAAAGATTGATTAAGAAAGGGAAGATAGATTATGAAAGTAAATAAGCAAAAAATATAAAAACAGATAGTAAGAGTTTTTATAGTTATATAAAAAGAAAAAGGGTGGCTAAAGTAAATGTTGGTCCCTTAGAGGATGAGACCGGGAAATTAATGGTGGGAAATATGGAGATGTAAAATATTCATTCAGTGTTTTTGCCATCAGTCTTTACAGTAGAAGACACTAAGAATATCCCAACACTGGACAAACAGGGGGCTAAGGGGGGGGGGGGAGGAGCTAAACACGATCAAAATCACTAAGGAAGTGGTACTCGGTAAAATAATGGGACTCAAGGCGGATAAATCACCTGGACCTGATGGCTTACATCCTAGGGTCTTGAGGGAAGTGGCGGTAGGGATTGTGGATGCATTGGTAATAATTTTCCAAAACTCCCTGGACTCGGCAAAGGTCCCGGCAGACTGGAAAACTGCTAATGTAACACCCTTATTTAAAAAGGGCAGTAGACAGAAGGCTGGAAACTATAGACCGGTTAGCCTAACATCTGTGGTAGGTAAAATTTTGGAGTCCATTATTAAGGAGACAGTAACAGGACATTTGGATAATCATAATTTAATAGGCCAAAGTCAGCATGGTTTTATGAAGGGGAAGTCATGTTTGACAAATTTGCTGGAGTTCTTTGAGGAAGTAACATACATAGATACATAGAGATAGGAACAGGAGTAGGCCATTCGGCCCTTCGAGCCTGCTCCGCCATTCAATGAGATCATGGCTGATCTTCGTCTGAGATCATAGCTGATCTTACCAGTTCAGTACCCCGTCCCCGCCTTTTCTCCGTAACCCTTAATCCCCTTAGCCTTCAGAAATATATCCAATTCTCTCTTGAAAATATTTATTGAATTAGCCTTCACAGCCCTCTGTGGCAGGGAATTCCACAGGCTCACCACTCTTTGAGTGAAGAAATTCTTCCTCATCTCTGTTTTAAATGATTTGCCCGCTATTTTTAGACTGTGGCCCCTGGTTCTGTGCTCCCCGGCCATTGGAAACATTCTCTCTGAATTCAGCCTGTCCAGGCCTGCCATAATTTTATATGTTTCGATGAGATCCCCTCTCAATCTTCTAAACTCCAGTGAGTACAAGCCCAAACTATTTAATCTCTCTTCGTAGGTCATTCCCGCCATTCCAGGTATCAGCCTGGTGAATCGCCGTTGCACTCTTTCCATGGCAAGAACATCCTTCCGCAGATGGGGCGACCAAAACTGTACACAATACTCCAGATGCGGTCTCACCAGCACCTTGTACAGCTGTAGTAAGGTATCCCTATTCCTATACTCGAACCCCCTTGATATGAAGGCCAACATACCATTTGCCTTCTTGATCGCCTGTTGCACCTGCATGCTCTCCTTCAGTGACTGGTGCACAAGAACACCCAGGTCCCTCTGCACTTCCCCATCTCCCAATCTATTGCCATTTAGATAATAATCCACCCTCCTGTTTTTACCCCCAAAGTGGATAACCTCGCATTTATCCACATTATAGTGCATCTGCCACGTATCCGCCCATTCCCCCAACCTGTCCAAATCGCACTGTAGCCTCCTGACATCCTCATCAGAGCCCACCCCTCCTCCTAGTTTAGTGTCGTCAGCGAATTTGGAAATATTGCATCCAATTCCCTGATCCAGATCATTTATATATATTGTGAACAGCTGGGGTCCCAGGACAGATCCTTGCGGCACCCCGCTGGTCACTGCCTGCCACTCCGAAAACGAGCCGTTTATTCCAACTCTCTGTTTTCTATCCGCCAGCCAGTTCTCTATCCACGTTAATACTTTGCCCCCAATCCCATGAGCCTTAATTTTGCATGATAATCTTTTGTGTGGAACCTTATCGAAGGCTTTCTGGAAGTCAAGGTACACCACATCCACTGGCTCTCCCCCATCTATTTTACCAGTTACTTCCTCAAAAAATTCCAGCAGATTAGTCAAACACGATTTACCCTTTGTAAATCCATGTTGACTCTGTCCAATCCTTTCCCCATTTGTCAAGTGCTCCGCTATTTTATCCTTAATAATGGACTCTAGCATTCTGCCCACAACCGATGTAAGGCTTACTGGTCTATAATTCCCTGCTTTCTCTCTACCCCCCTTTTTACATACAGGGTGGATAAAGGGGAACCAGTGGACGTAGTGTATTTAGACTTCCAAAAGGCATTTGACAAGGTGCCACACAAAAGATTATTGCTTAAGATAAAAAATCACGGGATTGGGGGTAATATTCTGGCATGGACAGAGGATTGGCTATCTAACAGAAGGCAGAGAGTTGGGATAAATGGTTCATTCTCAGACTGGCAATCAGTAACTAGTGGTGTTCCGCAGGGGTCAGTGCTGGGTCCCCAACTCTTTACAATCTATATTAACGATTTGGAGGAGGGGACCGAGTGTAACATATCAAAGTTTGCAGATGATACTAAGATGGGAGGGAAAGTAGTGAGTGAGGAGGACATAAAAAACCTGCAAGGGGACATCGACAGGCTAAGTAAGTGGGCAGAGATTTGGCAGATGGAATACAATACTGGAAAGTGTTAAATCGTAGAGCAAGTTATTATCTTAATGGCAAGAAATTGGAAAGTACTGAAGTACAAAGGGATCTGGGGGTCCTGGTGCACGAAACTCAAAAGGTTAGTATGCAGGTGCAGCAAGTGATTAAGAAGGCCAATGGAATGTTGGCTTTCATTGCTAGGGGGATAGAATATAAAAATAGGGAGGTATTGCTTCAGTTGTACAAGGTATTGGTGAGACCGCACCTGGAATACTGCGTACAGTTTTGGTGTCCATACTTAAGAAAGGACATACTTGCTCTCGAGTCAGTACAAAGAAGGTGCACTCGGTTAATCCCGGGGATGAGGGGATGGACATATGAGGAGAGGTTGAGTAGATTGGGACTCTACTCATTGGAGTTCAGAAGAATGAGAGGCGATCTTATTGAAACATATAAGATTGTGAAGGGGTCGGATCGGGTGGATGTGGGGAGGATGTTCCCGATGATGGGTGAAACTAGAACTAGGGGGCATAGTCTTCGAATAAGGGGCTGCTCTTTCAAAACTGGGATGAGGAGGAACTACTTCACTCAGAGGGTGGTGTTCCATGGAATATGCTGCCCCAAAAAGCTGTAGAAGCTACATCATTACATAAATTTAAAACAGAAATAGACAGTTTCCTAGAAGGGAATTAAGGGTTACGGGGAGCGGGCAGGAACTTGGACATGAGTCTAGGTTCGGATCGGTCATGGCCCTGTGGGTAGCGGAGCGGGCCCAGGGGCCGTGTAGCCTGATCCTGCTCCTATTTCGTGTGTCTAATTCTGTTAGATTCAGGAGATGGTTCTGTGATAGTGGATTGGCGGTTAGGGTCAGATCAGCCATGATCTTATTGAATGGCGGAGCAGGCTCGAGGGGCCGATTGGCCTACTCCTGCTCCTATTTCTTATGTTCTTATGAACTACTTTTGAAGTGTAGTCACTGTTGTAAATGTGGGAAACGCGGCAGGCAATTTGCGCACAGCAAGCTCCCACAAACAGCAATGTGATAATGACCCGATCATCTGTTTTAGTGATGTAGGTTCAGGGATAAATATTGGCCAGGACACCGGGGAGAACTCCCCAGCTCTTATTTGAATAATGCCATGGGATTTTTTACACCAACTGAGGGGGGAAACGGGGCCTTGGTTTAACGTCTCATCTGAAAGACGGCACCTCAGGCAGTGCAGCACTCTTTTAGCACTGCACTGAATTGTCAGCCTGGATTTTGTGTTCAAGTCTCTGGAGTGGGGACTTGAACCCACAACCTTCTGACTAAGAGGCGAGGGTGCTACCCACTGAGCCACACTAGGAGTTATAATGGAAACAAGGTTTGGGTTTGCACAGGACTAGAAATTTAATATTCCTGGTTATAACATTTTCAGGAGAGACAAAGGGTTGTGGTGTCTGCATTAGTGAAGGAATCTATCACAGCTCCAGAGTGTACGGAGAGGTCTGCTCACTGCTGAAAGCACGTGACGCAGCATTTAAATCTGGCGACGCGGCGGCTTACAGTGCAGCTAGGACCAACCTAAAAAAGGGTATCAGGACTGCCAAAAGGAAACAGACACTGCGGATAGAGGATCATTTCCACAACAACTCGGACCCCCGGCGCATGTGGCAAGGCATCCAGTCCATCACTGACTACAAGGGCAAAAACACCAGCCCCCCGGTTAGCGATGCCTCCCTTCCGGAGGAGCTTAACAACTTCTACGCACGCTTCGACAGGGACAACAGGGAGCCGGCTACCAAAGCCTTGCCACCCCCGGAAGACCAGGTGCTCACTTTGTCGACCTCCGACGTAAGGGGTGTTCTACGCGGAGTGAACACACGAAAGGCTGCTGGACCGGATAGCATCCCTGGACGGGTACTCAAGGAATGTGCTGATCAGCTGGCTGATGTCTTCACCGCCATCTTCAATCTGTCATTGCCCAGGCAGTAGTCCCTACATGCTTCAAGACCGCTACCATTATTCCTGTGCCAAAACAAACGGCTGTGACGTGTCTGAACGACTATCGACCTGTCGCACTCACACCCATCATAATGAAGTGTTTCGAGAGACTGGTCCTGGCTCACATCAAAGCCAGTGTTCCCGCCTCTCTTGACCAACACCAGTTTGCCTATCGTGCAAACAGATCAACGGAGGATGCAATCACAACTGCTCTACACTCGGCACTGAATCACTTAGATGGTAAGGAGACCTACATCAGAATGTTGTTTATAGACTACAGCTCAGCATTCAACACTATCGTCCCCAACAAGCTGGCCACCAAACTCCAAACTCTTGGCCTGAACACTTCCCTCTGCAACTGGACCCTGGACTTCCTAACAAACAGACCCCAGTCTGTCAAATTAGGTAACCACAACTCCCCCCCCTGACCCTGAACACGGGGGCCCCACAAGGATGTGTGCTGAGCCCCCTCCTCTACTCCCTCTTCACCCACGACTGTGTGGCTGTTCATGGTTCCAACACCATCATCAAGTTTGCGGATGATACCACGGTAGTAGGCCAGATCACCAACAACGATGAGTCAGCCTACAGGGAGGAGGTCCAGCATCTCGTGAAGTGGTGCGCCGATAACAACCTGGCCCTCAACATCAAGAAAACCAAAGAAATCATTGTGGACTTCAGGAAGTCTAAAGGCGGAAGTCACACCCCCATCCACATCAATGGGGCTGTGGTGGAAAGGGTGGACAGCTTTAAGTTCCTCGGAGTCTACATCACGGAAGACCTCTCCTGGTCCCTCAATACCTCCTCTCTGGTGAAGAAGGCCCAGCAGCGCCTATATTTCCTAAGGAGGCTGAAGGGATGTAACCTGTCACCCCTGATCCTCTCTAACTTTTACCGCTGCACAATAGAGAGCATCCTGACAAACTGTATCACAGTATGGTATGGCAGCTGTAGCTACTATGACCGGAAAGCCCTGCAGCGGGTTGTCAAAACTGCCCAACGCATTACCGATCATAGAGCACATATACCAGAAACGCTGTTTACGGAGGTCACGGTCCATCATCAAAGACCCTACCCACCCCAGCCACAGTCTGTTCGCCCTCCTGCCATCTGGGAGACGCTACAGATGCATTCGCACCCGTACGACCAGATTTAGGAACAGCTTCTTTCCCAGGGCTGTCATCCTACTGAACTCCACAAATAAACTCTAAAGCCTGCACATCTGCCAATGCACTTTATTATGGTTATGTTTATGTTAATGTATTACAAGCCAAATGTATGTTGAATGTTTAATTGTCTTAATCTAAATGTACACTCTCGGGAGCCGCAAGCCTACATTTCGTTGTACTGCACTTGTGCACTAACAATGACAATAAAAGTTGATTTGATTTGAATTGATTTGAGTGTAAGGATGTCCTAGGGGGTTGTGTTAAGACAGAATCCTTATGGATAAAGTTAAAATATAGGAAGGGAAATGGTACAATTCTCAGTGTGCAGTACAGATGAGATAGAGTGAGAGGCAACATGGGAATGCATCAAAGAATAGAGTTCTATGGATAAATAGAGAGCCTAAAACTAAATTGAAACTTGAAAGGCAGATGAAAGTTAGGGCTAATAATACTAGAAAATAATGAGGAATATAGAAAGTGTAGTGGGAAGGTGAAAAGGGAGATTAGTAGGGCTAAAAGGGAATAGGAAAAAAAGACTAGCAGATAATATAAGAGGAAATAGTGAGGGTTTTTCTCAACATAGACAAAGTAAACAAAGAGTTAAAGAGAGGGTAGGACATGCCGGGATGAAGGGGGAGTCTAACTGAGGAAGATGAAGGTATGGCAGAGATAGTAAATAAATATGTCATCAATTATTTCAAGTGATGCCGGCAGTAAGACTGCCGCTACACTCGAGAAGCTGAAACAATTGAGATGGCTGTACAAAAGGAATTGCTTCTAAAGAAGTAGCGGAACTCAAGGCAATCAGTCACACTTCTGTTTTGGAGATTCTCGCTCACCTGTACACACAGACAAGGACCAAGGACATCATTCCACCAGTGTAAACTCTCTGGGCAGCTTGACGGCTTAAGAGGAGGTCAGAACTTTGAAGCAGGACATGCCAAGTGATTGCTAAAGATTGGACAAAAAAAAAATTACCATTGGGTGGAAAATCATGCATTAAAAAAAATAAATAACTGAATTTGGCATCTGAATGAATTTTAGGAAGTTGGACTTTAGGGGAATGATGCAGTTACTCACAGAATCACAGAAACCCCACAGTGCAGATAGAGGCCATTTCGGCCCATCGAGCCTGCACCGACACATATCCCACCTGATCCCCGTAACCCCTACACCAACACATATCCCACCCTATCCCCGTAACCCCACGTATTTAATCCCCTAACACTAAGGGTCAATTTATCATAGCCAATCAACCTAACCCGCACATCTTTGGACTGTGGGAGGAAACCGGAGCACCCGGAGGAAACCCACGCAAACACGGGGAGAATGTGCAAACTCCACACAGACAGTCGCCCGAGGCCGGATTCGAACCCAGGTCCCTGGCGCTGTGAGGCAACAGTGCTAACCACTATGCCACCGTGCTGCCTTGAATAGGCTAGAAGATAAGAATCAAGACACAAAGCTGGGAGGAGTTGTATTCTTTTAAATGCACAACTTAGGGATTACCAAGTCAATTTTTTCTACTGGGCAAGAAATAAGAGGAAATTTATGTGGGAAAAAACATGATAACGGAAGGAATAAGGGAAAAAGGGCATCGAACAAATACAGACCTGCACGTTCAGTGGTAGACAGTCAGGACAGGATGGAGTAAAGACTGAAACTAAATTAGTTGGACAAGCTAAAGTAGACAAAGTGCAGTATAAAAAGGCGTCTCTAAATCTAAACGGAGTAGGTAAATCAGTAGTTAGTCGACTGAAAGTCACAGATGGGGGAGAGCAATTGGGCAATCAGGTAGTGGTGGATATCCTGCATGGGCTCGATGGGCCGAATGGCCTTTTTCTGTGCTGTAATGATTCTATAACTCTTTGTATTAGTGCCTCTCTGCAAGTCAGGGTTAATGAGAAGGAAATATAAAGAATAAAAGTATCTACTGATGAGGAAGTTATGGAAATATAGAGGACTCAGAGAGAATAGTGCCCCAGAGCTGGGTGGACTACACACAACTAAAGGAAATGGTCAACTAAATTGGTCATGTTCTGGCATGGACCTTTCGGAAGTCATTGGATTCAGGAGCTGTATCAAAGGATTGGTGAGAAGAAAATCTAATTATTTTCTTTAAATTAAGGCAAAAGGTCTATCCTGGAAAATACAGAGCAGTGGTAGGTAAAATGTAGGTTATCCTGAAGGGAATCAAACACTGAAAGAAGTAGGAAGTTATCAGGACAAGTCAGCTTGGCTTTATTGGGGGGGGGGGGGGGGGGGGGGGCGGAGAAGAGAGAGAGAGATAGAGAGAGTGAAGATCATGCCCAACAAAGCAGTTGGAATTCTTTGAGGAGGTATCAGAACTTGTGGATAAAGGGAACTCTGCACATTGTTCATCAAGCCGTTGGCAAGCATTTTGGTACAAACCCACACGATGGTGATCCATTAAATAGCAAAGCACGCGATCGGTAGACAGTTATTGAAGCAAAGATGGTGGAGGGCAGCCATGTGTGGATTTGTGTCAGAGTGGTGGGAATTGACTAGCTGGGATCTTGGCTACTCCTATTGTATATCACATAGCATTACATAGTACTTACAGCACAGAAACAGGCCATTCAGCCCAACAAGTCCATGCCAGTGTTTATGCTCCACACGAGCCTCTTTCCAGCCCTAGAATCGTAGAATAGTACAGCACAGAAGGACGCCATTTGGCCCATCGAGTTTGTGCCGGCTCTTTCCAGTTCATCCCACTCCCCCACTCTTTCCTCATATCCATGCAATTTTTTCTCCTTCAATTATTTATCCAATTCCCTTTTGAAGGCTACTATTGAATTTGTATCCACCACCTATCAGGCAGCGCATTCCAAATCCTACCCACTTGATGCATAAAAAAGTTTCCCCTCACGTCGCCTCTGGCTCTTTCACCAATCGCCTTCAATCGGTGCCCTCTGGTTATCGACCCTTCAGCCACTGGAAACAGTTTCTCTTATTTACTCTAAACCTTCACGATTTTAAACACTTCTATCAAATCTCCTCTTAGCCTTCTCTGCTCCAAGGAGAACAAGCCCATCTTCTCCAGTCTATCCATGTAACTGTAATCCTTCATCCCTGGAACCATTCTAGTAAATCTCCTCTGCACCCTCTCCAAAGACTTCACGCCCTTCCTAAAGTGCGGTGCCCAGAATTGGACACAACACTCCAGCTGGGGCCGAACCAGTGTTTTAAATATGTTTAGCATAACTTCCTGTTTTTGTACTCTCTGCCTCTATTTATAAAGTCCAGAAACCCATATGCTTTATTAACCTGTCCTGCCACCTTCAACAATTTATGTACAAACACCCCCCTGGTGTGTCTGTTCCTGCACCCACTTTAATATTGTACCATTTAGCTTGTATCGCCTCTCCTCATTCTTCCTACAAAAATTTATCTCACACTTTTCTGCATTTAATTTCATCTGCCATGTGTCCACTCATCCACCAGCCTGTCTAAGTCCTCTTGAAGTCTATCACTAGCTTCCTCAGCCATGCCTTCTGCCTCCACCAATAGATCCCCATTTCGGTCCCAAATCGGCCCCACCAGGGGGTACAATATCAAAATTTGCAGATCTCTGATGAAAAGTCATCGACCTGAAACGTTAACTCTGTTTTTCTCTCCCCAGATGCTGCCTGACCTTGCTGAGTATTTCCAGCATTTTCTGTTTTTATTTCAGATTTCCAGCATCCGCAGTATTTTGCTTTTGTATTAATAAATGATTGTTTCCTTATGCAAAATGTTGGGAATCAGAGGGCCATTAAGGTCCGTCTTCTTCTATCGTATGGCAGTAGCAAATCAAATCAAATGTCAATATCCAAGTTGGATAGCCAGGCCAAAGCTTCCAGTGTAACAGCGTGGATATCTTGTCGGCTGCCTGTGAATTTCCTCTGAGGGCAGTGCTCAGTGATGTGCTCCAGGGTCTGATTAGGAGCTCCACAGTCACATGATGGGGAGCTTTAATCTTCTACCTATGGAGAAGGTTTGTATCGGGACTTTGTAAATTCCTCCAGGTCGATCTGACTCCCAGGACCAGGCAGAGGTTTTAAATGGCTACTTTATTACATTGAGTCTACAGCACAGAAACAAGCCATTCGGCCCAACAGGTCAATGCTGCCATTTATGCTCCACATGAGCCTCCTCCCACCCCTCTTCATCTAACCCTACCAGCATATCCTTCGATTCCTTTCTCCCTCGTGTGTTTATCTAGCTTCCCCTTAAATGCATCTGTGTTATTCACCTCAACCACTCCCTGTGGTAGCGAGTTCCAGATTCTAACCACTCTCTGGGTAAAGACATTTTTCCTGAATTCCCTATTGGATTGATTAGTGACTATCTTATATTTATGACCCCTAGTTCTGGTCTCGTCCACAAGTGGAAATATATTCTCTCCATCTACCCTATCGAACCCCTTCATAATCTTAAAGGCCTCTATCGGGTCACCCCTCAGCCTTCTCTTTTCTAGAGAAAAGAGCCCCGGCCTGTTCAATCTGTCCTGATGGGTAGAACCTCTGTTCTGGTATCATTCTAGTAAATATTTTTTGCACCTTCTCCAGTGCCTCAATATCTTTTTTTTAATAACATGGAGACCAGAACTGTTCACAGTACTATAAGTGTGGTCTAACTAAGGTTCTATACAGAACTATTTCACACACAAGTTGGTGAATGTTTGAAATGAATGGTACAAGGAGGCAGGTCATAGCTTGATGACAAAAATAATGCTAATGGGGGGTTGGACAGGAATTATGCAAGAAACATCAATTAAGGTAGTGAACAGTTTGCTGTTTTAACTCTGGGGCCAATAGTTTCTTCCTGTCCTCGATATTCCCATGGTGCCTGGAGTTCCATTGTTCTCTTGTGCAGTTTCACCCGGACCTTTTCACCAGTGTTCCAGTGAGACAGCACACTAACTCCTGCTGCTGTGACCCAACATCAGTACCTGCTGTATGCATTTTACACAAAGACTTAAAAGCCAACTTCAAACACACCCAACATTATTGATTACAAAATTGGCACTTGTACGCCTTTTGCACAGAGGCAGTCCTTTAATGTCCAAACCATCCAAAACAGACATTCACAGCACCAGATGGGCTTGTGTCACCCAACCCATGAGCATGGCCTCCCCAGACACTATCCTTCCTCAGTGGAGGACAAATTCCTTTCAGGCCTCCTCACTGCTGCTCACTCGAGTACCACAATTGAATGGGATTGGCTGTACTTATGTTGTCTGGGTTGGTATAATTCTAACAGCTAGAACCTGGTTGTAAGGAAGAGTGGGACGCAATTTGGGAGTAACCCCTTTAGCTGTACCTGTGGGGAATACCCAGACACTCAACTCATGTCCTAGAAAAATTACTGAAGTGAACCAGAGGCTGCTTGATTTTATCTATGATCCAATCGGTCTCACCCACAAATCCAATAACATGTGGCATCATGAGCTAAGGTGATATTCGAAGATCTAAAATGGGATTCATCTCCCACCAGGATTCTGGCTGAAGGACATTGCTCCATCCAGGCATTATGCAAATGTGAACAGCTGGAAATTGAAGCAGGGCTGGATGGACAAGGCATCATGAATTCAGGGAGTATAAATAAAACTGTTGTGTGCCATAATACTAGATATTTAAATCTAGGGAAATATTTCTAACATGTAAATGGTGCATTTTAATTTCCTGTTTCAGAAAATTCTTGAAATACGAGCAATCTCCCCATGAGATGAGTATTAATAATAGAATGTTAGAGAGTTGGTCACACACCTGTTAACATGCTGCTGAAAAGCATTGCGGGGAAGTAGTGATGATAATAGAGGATTCGGCCCATCAGGTAGAATGGGAAATAATGCAGTGACCAGCCCAGCAGCACCTGCCTGGCACCATTCACAATAATGTAACCACGCTCTGAATCAAAAGAAAATCACTGTTAATGCACTACTCTGCCCTTCTAAAGCATTGCACAAACACATCACTCGTCCTCACCCCAATAACTTGCATTTATATCACATCTTTAATGTAGCAAAACGTCCCAAGGTGTTGCACAAAAGCGTTAATCAGAATTTGGGTGCTGGGTGGAGGTGTTACTGAGTGACTGTGAGGGAGCTGGATTAACGTCAGTAACACAGGGCATTGGGGGAGAGGGGTTACTGAGTGACTGTGAGGGAGCTGGATTAACGTCAGTAACACAGGGCATTGGGGGAGAGGGGTTACTGAGTGACTGTGAGGGAGCTGGATTAACGTCAGTAACACAGGGCATTGGGGGAGAGGGGTTACTGAGTGACAGTGTGAGGGAGCTGGATTAACATCAGTAGAGATACAGTCAGTAACACAGGGCGCTGGAGGAGAGGGATTACTGAGTGACAGTGTGAGGGAGCTGGATTAACATCAGTAGAGATACAGTCAGTAACACAGGGTGCCGGGGGAGAGGGGTTACTGAGTGACAGTGTGAGGGAGCTGGATTAACATCAGTAGAGATACAGTCAGTAACACAGGGCACTGGGGAAAGGGTTAGATTCATGCAGCATAGGAGGTCATTCAGCCCATCGTGCCTCTGCCAGCTCTTTGAAAGGACTATCATATTAGCTTGAATAACAATTTTTTTTGTGACGTGGGCATCGCTGGCAAGGCCAGCATTTATTGCCCATCCCTAATTGCCCTCGAGAGCTGGTGGTGAGCTGCCTTCTTGAACCGCTGCAGTCCGTGTGATGAAGGTACTCCCACAGTGCTGTTAAGGAGGCAGTTCCAGGTCCAGCAACGATGAAGGAATGGCGATATATTACCAAGTCAGGATGGTGTGTAACTTGGAGGTGCTGGTGTTCCCATGAGCCTGCTGCCCTTGTCCTTCTAGGTGGCAGAGGCCGCGACTTTGGAAGGTGCTGTCGAAGAAGCCTTGGCGAATTGCTGTAGTGCAGCTTGTAGATGGTACACACTGCAGCCACGGTACGCTGGTGGTGCATACATACATAAGAACATAAAACGTAGGAGCAGGAGGTCGGTCATCTGGCCCCTCGAGCCTGCTCCACCATTCAATAAGATCATGGCTGATCTGATCTTGGCCTCAACTCCACTTCCCTGCCCGCTCCCCATAACCCTCGACTCCCTTACCATTCAAAAATCTGTCTATCTCCACCTTAATATATTCAATGACCCAACCTCCACAGCTCTCTGGGGCAGAGAATCCCAAAGATTCACGACCCTCTGAGAAGAAATTCCTCCTCATTTCCATTTTAAAAGGGCGACCCCTTATTCTGAAACTATGCCTCCTAGTTCTAGATTCACCCACGAGGGGAAACATCCTCTCTGCATCTACCCTGTCAAGCCCCTTCAGAATTTTGTGTGTTTCAATAAGATCCCCTCTCATTCTTCTAAACTCCAATGAGTATAGGCCCAACCTGCTCAACCTTTCTTCATAAGACAACCCCTTCATCTCCGGAATCGACCTCGTGAACCTTCTCTGAACTGCCTCCAATGCAAGTATATCCCTCCTTAAATAAGGAGCCCAAAACTGTACGCAGTACTCCAGGTGTGGTCTCACCAACGCCCTGTACAGTTGTAACAGGACTTCCCTATTTTTATACTCCATTCCCTTTGCAATAAAGGCCAAGATTCCATTTGCCTTCCTAATTACTTGCTGTACCTACATGCTAACATTGTGATTCATGTACAAGGACCCCCAGATCCTTCTGTACCTCGGCATTTTGTAATCTCTCCCTATTTAAATAATAATTTCCTTTTTTATTTTTCCTACCAAAGTGGATAACCTCGCATTTTCCCATATTAAACTCCATCTGCCAGATTTTTGTCCACTCACTGAGCCTGTCTCTATCCCTTTGGAGATTCTTTGCGTCCTCCACACAATTTGCTTTCCCACCTATCTTTGTACCATCAGCAAATTTGGCTACATTACACTCAGTCCCTTCATCCAAGTCATTAATATAGATTGTAAATAGTTGAGGCCCCAGCACCGATCCCTGCGGCACCCCACTAGTTACAGTTTGCCAACCTGAAAATGACCCATTTATCCCGACTCTCTGCTTTCTGTTAGTTAGCCAATCCTCTATCCATGCTAATATATTACCCCCAACCCCGTGAGCTCTTATCTTGTGTAGTAACCTTTTATGTGGCACCTTATCGAATGCCTTCTGGAAATCTAAATACATCCACTGGTTCCCCTTTATCCATTCTGCTCGTTACATCCTCAAGAATTCCAGCAAATTTGTCAAACATGATTTCCCTTTCATAAAACCATGCTGACTCTGCTTGACTATATTCTGATTTTCTAAATGTCCTGCTACCACTTCCTTAATGATGGACTCCAGCATCTTTCCAATGACAGATGTTGGCTAACTGGTTTATAGTTGCCTGCTTTCTGTCTCCCTCCTTTCTTAAATAGGGGCGTTACATTTGCGGTTTTCCAGTCCCCTGGAACCTCTCCAGAGTCCAGGGAATTTTGGTAGATTACAACCAATGCATCCACTATCTCTGCAGCCACCTCTTTTAAGACTCTAGGATGCAGGCCATCGGGTCCAGGGGACTTGTCCACCTTTAGTCCCATTAGTTTGCCTAGTACTTTCTCTCTAGTGATAGTGATTGTTTTAAGTTCCCCCCCCCACCCCCCCAATAGCCCCCTGATTATCCATTATTGGGATGCTTTTAGTGTCTTCTACCGTGAAGACCGATACAAAATATTTGTTCAATGTCTCCGCCATTTCTGTTTCCCATTATTAATTCCCCAGACTCATCCTCCAGGGGACCAACATGTACTTTAGCTACTCTCTTCCTTTTTATATACCTGTAGAAGCTCTTACTGACTGTTTTTATATTTCTTGCTAGCTTACTCTCATAAGCCATCTTCTCTCTCTCTATCATTTCTTTAGTCGTCCTTTGCTGGTTTTTAAAAATTTCCCAATCCTCTGGCCTTTCACTATTTTTCACAACATTGTGTGCCTTAGTTAGCCACGGATGGTTCATCCTTCTCATCGAGTCTTTCTTTCTCTCTGGAATATATCTTTGCTGAGAGTTATGAAATATCTCCTTAAATGTTTGCCACTGCTTTTCTACAGCCTTACCCTGTAATATATTTTCCCAGTCCACTTTAACCAAGTCTGCCTTCATACCTTTGTAATGACCTTTGTTTAAGTTCAGGACACTAGTTTGAGACCTAGCTTTCTCACCCTCAAACTGAATTTGAAATTCTTCATGCTATGATCACTCTTCCCAAGAGGATCCTTCACTTTGAGATCATTAATTAATCCAGCCTCGTTACACATTACCAGATCTAAAATAGTGTCCTCCCTGGTTAGTTCCACAACGTATTGTTCCAAGAAACCATCCCCGTATACACTCTAAGAACTCTTCAGGTCCACCATTGCCAATTTGCTTTGTCCAATCAATATGAAGATTAAAATCTCCCATGATTACAGTCGTAACTTTCTTACAAGACTATTATTTCTTGATTTATACTCTGTCCTACAGTGTGACTACTGTTTGGGGGCCTGTAGATCACTCCCACCAGTGACTTTTTATCCTTATTATTTCTTATCTCCACCCAAACTGATCCTACGTCTTGATCTTCTAGGCCAGTATCATTTCTCACTACTGTACTAATCTCATCCCTCATTAACAGAGCTACACCACCTCCTTTTCATTTCTGCCTATCCTTACGAAACGGCAAATACCCCTGAATATTCAGTTCCCAGCCTTGGTCACCTTGCAACCACGTCTCTGTAATGGCTATCAGATCATACCCATTTATTTCTATTTGTGCTGTCAACTTATCTATCTTGTTACGAATGCTGCGTGCGTTCAGATATAGAGCTTTTAATTTTGTCTTTTTACCATTTTCCCCTACTCTGACCCCTCTTTCTGATGCACTCTTGTGTATACGCTCTGTCCCTTCCTGTCACACTCTGGTTATCATTACCCCCATCACTACCCTGCACTTTTGCCTTCTCATTTATCTTTGACTTTTTACATTTCCACTCAGCGTATCCCTCCCCCCCACTATTTAGTTTAAAGCCCTATGGGGAGAGAGCGGGAATATGGTATTGAGATAGAGGATCAGCCATGATGATATTGAATGGCGGAGCAGGCTCGAATGGCCGACTCCTGCTCTTATTTTTCTATGTTTCTACAGCCCTAGTTATTCGATTCGCCAGGACACTGGTCCCAGCCTGGTTTAAATGATGCCCGTCCCGACAGAACAGCTCCCTCTTATCCCAGTACTGGTGCCAGTGCCCCAAGAATCGAAACCCATTTCTCCCACACCAATCCTTGAGCCACTCGTTCATGTCTCTGATCTTATTGACCCTATGCCAATTTGCACGTGGCTCCAGTAGTAATCCAGAGATTATTACCTTTGTGGTTCTGCTTTGTAATTTAGCCCCTAGCTGCTCATACTCCCTCAGCAGAACCTCTTTCTTTGCCCTACCTATGTCGTTGGTACCTACATGGACCACAACAACTGGATCTTTCCCCTCCCCCACTCTAAGTTCCTCTCCAGCCCAGAGGAGATGTCCTTTACCCTGGAACTGGGCAGGCAACACAGCCTTCGGGACTTGGCTGCAGAGAACAGTGTCTATCCCCCTAACTACACTGTTCCCTACCACTACCACATTTCTTTTTACTTCCCCCCACTTGAATAACTCCCTGTACCACGATGCTGTGGTCAGTTTGCTCATTCTCCCTGCAGTCCCTGCTCTCGTCCACACAGAGAGTAAGAACCTCGTAACTGTTGGACAAGAGCAAGGACTGAGGCTCCTCCACCACTCCCGCCTGGGTCCCCATACCTGCCTCGCTCATAGTCACACCCACCTGTCCCTGACCACGGACCAAATTTGAATGAATTAATCTAAGGGGTGTGACTGCCTCCTGGAACACAGCGTCCAGGTAACTCTCCCCTTCCCTGATGTGTCGCAGTGTTTGAAGCTCGGACTCCAGCTCATCAACACGGAGCCGAAGGTCCTCGAGCAACCAACACTTACTGCAAATGTGGTCGCCGTGGACCTCAATGGTGTCCACCAGCTCTCACATGTTGCAGCTGTAACACAATGCCTGCCCTGCCATCTCTAATGCATTTAAGTAATTAAGTGTTTAAGTTTTGAACATTTACTTTTTAATCCTGGCTCTTAATTTAAACCAATGCCCAAGAAAACAGAGAAAAACTGACCAACCAATCACTTCCTTGCTTTCTTGCGACGTCACTCCTTGTTTTTGTTGTCAGGTCTGCTGCCTCTGCCTTTTCCGTGTGATGTCGCCTTTTATTTTTCTCCGAATGCGGTTGGGGGTTTCAGAGCAGAACGCCTGCTGGTTCTCTGACTCCTATTGTGCAGATTTTTAACTCCTGCCCTCCTGGAGGCTGACAAAGATAGCAAAAGAAGAAAGGAGCACCTCCCTCCCCATCCCTCCAAACTCGCAGGTTTACACTCTGTTCCAAGCTGCACTCTAACCTTCCTTATTTATACTACTGAGATTTATGAGTCAGCTCTCTGGCAGTTGCAGATCCAGGTTAGACCAGTTAACTAACCAACTAGCCCCACCCACTCTCCAGCAGAGAGCTTGCTTTGTCCTGCCGAAGCCTGGAAGAAACTTAAAACTTAAAAACAGTAAATTTAAGTTAAATTCTAATTGCAAGCACACAAGACTAGATTTTATTTTTAAAGAGATTAGCGCTCAAGATTAAGTGCAGGGAGTGAATGCTTAAGGTGGTGGATGGGGTGCCGATCAAGTGGGCTGCTTTGTCCTGGATGGTGTCGAGCTTCCTGAGTGTTGTCGGAGCTGCACTCATCCAGGCAAGAGGAAAGTATTCCATCACACTCCTGACTTGTACCTTGTAGATGGTGGAAAGGCTTTGGGGAGTCAGGAGGTGAGACACTTGCCGCAGAAAACCCAGCCTCTGACCTGCTCTTGTAGCCACAGTATTTAAGTTAAATGCTAATTGCTTTAGTGGCTGGTCTAGATAAGTTTCTGGTCAATGGTGACCCCCAGGATGTTGATGGTGGGGGATTCGGCGATGGAAATGCCTTTGAATGTCAAGGGGCGATGGTTATGCTCTCGCTTGTTGGAGATAGTCATTGCCTGGCACATGTGTGGCACAAATGTTACTTGCCACTCAACAGCCCAAGCCTGAATGTCATCCTGGTCTAGTTGCAAATAGAACTGAACACTGTGCACTCTTAAGCGAACACCCCCACTTCTGACCCTATGATGGAGGGAAGGTCATTGATGAAGCAGCTGAAGATGGTTGGACCTAGGACACTGCCCTGAGGAACTCCTGGGGCTGTGATAATTGACCTCCAACCAGCACAAACCATCTTCCTTTGTGCTAGGTATGATTCCAGCCAGTGGAGAGTACCCCCATCCCCCCTCCCCCGATTCCCATTGACTTCAATTTTACTAGGGCTCCTTGATACCACACTTGGTCAAATGCTGCCTTGATGTCAAGGGCAGTCACTCTCACCTCACCTCTGGAATTCAGCTCTTTTGTCCATGTTTGGACCAAGGCTGTAATGAGATCTGGAGCCGAGTGGTCCTGGCGGAACCCAAACTGAGCATCAGTGGACATGTTATTGGTGAGTAACTGCTGATTGTTAGCACTGTCGATGACACCTTCTATCACTTTGCTGATGATTGAGGGTAGACTGATAGGTTTTGGGGGGGGGGGGGGGGGGGGGAAGTAATTGCCGGATTGGTATTTCCTGTTTTGTTTTTTGTGGACAGGACACACCTGGGGGGTTTTCCATATTGTTGGGTAGATGCCAGTGTTGTAGCAGTACTGGAGCAGCTTCGCCAGAGGCGCGGCTAGTTCTGGAGCACAAGTCTTCAGCACGACAGCCGGAATGTTGTTGGGGCCCATAGCCTTTGCTGTATCCAGTGCGCTCAGCCGTTTCTTGATCTTGGCTCAGAAGATCAAGATGTGGAATCAGTTTGGTGGAGATAAGAAATAATAAGGGAAAGAAGTCACTGGTGGGAGTTATTTATAGGCTAATAGTAGCTACACTGTGGGACATAGTATAAATCAAGAAATAATGGGGGCTTGTAAGAAAGGTACTGCAATAATCGTGGGCAATTTTAATCTTCATATAGATTAGACAAATCAAATTAGCAAAGGTAGCCTTGAAGACGAGTTCATAAGAGTGTATTCAGGACAGTTTCTTAGAACAATACGTTGTGGAACCAACCAGGGAACAGGCTATTTCAGATCTGGTAATGTGTAATGAGACAGGGTGAATTAATTATCTCATAGTAAAGGATTTTCTAGGGAAGAGTGATCATAACATGATAGAATTTCACATTCAGTTTGAGGGTGAGAAACCTAGGTCTGAAACTAGTGTCTTAAACTTAAATAAAGACAATTACAAGGGTATGAAGACAGAGTTGGCTAAAGTGGACTGGGAAAATAGATTAAAAGGTAAGACGGTAAGCAGTGGCAGACTTTTAAGGAGATATTTCATAACTCTCAACAAAGATATATTCCAGTGAGAAAGACTCTATGAGAAGGATGAACCATCCGTGGCTAACTAAGGAAGTTAAGGATGGTATCAAATTGAAAGAAAAGGTATACAATGTTGCGAAGATTAGCGGTAGACCAGAAGATTGGGAAAATGTTTAGAAACTTGCAAAGGATGACTTAAAAAAAAAATGAAGAGGGAGAAAATAGATTACGAGAGTAAACTAGCAAGAAATATAAAAACAGACAGTAAGAGCTTCTACAAGTATATAAAAAGGAAGAGAGTAGCTAAAGTAAATGTTGGTCCCTTAGAGGATGAGACTGGGGAATTAATAATGGGAAACAAGGAAATGGCAGAGACTTTGAACAAATATTTTGTATCTGTCTTCACGGTAGAAGACACTAAAAGCATCCCAATAATAGTGGAAAATCAAGGGGCAAAAGGGAGGGAGGAACTTAAAACAATCACTATCACGAGAGAAAAAGTACTAGACAAACTAATGGGACTAAAGGCTGACAAGTCCCCTGGACCTGATGGCCTGCATTCTATGGTCTTAAAAGAAGTGGCTGCAGAGATAGTGGATGCATTGGTTGTAATCTTCCAAAATTCCCTAGACTCTAGAAAGGTCCCAGCGATTGGAAAACCACAAATGTAACGCCCCTGTTCAAGAAAGGAGGGAGACAGAAAGCAGGAAGCTATAGGCCAGTTAGCCTAACATCTGTCATTGGGAAAATGTTGGAATCCATTATTAAGGAAGCAGGACATTTAAAAAATCATAATAAAACCATGTTGACACTGTTTGATTGTATGAAAGGGAAAATGTGTTTGACAAATTTATTAGAGTTCTTTGAGGATGTAACGAGCAGGGTGGATAAAGGGGAACCAGTAGATGTAGTGTATTTGGGTTTCCAAAAGTCATTCGATAATGTGTCACATAAAACAGCTCATGGTGTTGGGGGTAATATATTAGCATGGATAGAGGATTGGCTAATAGAAGAGAGTCGGGATAAATGGGTCATTTTCAGGTTGGCAAACTATAACTGGTGGGGTGCCAGTGTGATCAGTGCTGGGGCCTCAACTATTTACAATCTATATTAGTGACTTGGATGAAGGGACCGGGTGTGCTGTAGCCAAATTTGCTGACGATACAAAGATAGGTAGGAAAGCAAGTTGTGAGGAGGACACAGAGTCTGCAAAGGGATATCGATAGGCTAAGTGAGTGGACAAGAATTTGGCAGATGGAGTATAATGTGGGAAAATGTGAGGTTATCCACTTTGGTAGGAAAAATAGAAAAGCAAAATATTACTTAAATGGAGACTACAGAATGCTGCGGTACAGAGGGATCTGGGGGTTCTTGTACATGAAACACAAAAAGCTAACATGCAGGTACAGCAAGTAATTAGGAAGGCAAATGGAATGTTGGCCTTTATTTCAGGGGGATGGAGTATAAAAGTAGGGAAGTCTTGTTACAACTGTACAGGGCGTTGGTGAGACCACACCTGGAGTACTGCGTACAGTTTTAGTCTCCTTATTTAAGGAGGGTTATACTTGCATTGGAGGCAGTTCAGAGAAGGTTCACTAGGTTGATTCCTGGGATGAAGGGGTTGTCTTATGAGGAAAGGTTGAGCCGATACTCATTGGAGTTTAAAAGAATGAGAGGTGATCTTATTGAAACATAAAAGATTCTGATGGGGCTCGACAGGGTAGATTCGGAGAGGATGTTTCCCCTTGTGGGGGAATCTAGAACTAGGGGGCAGAGTATCAGAATACGGGGTCGCCCTTTTAAAACGGAGAGGAGATGAGGAGGAATTTCTTCTCTCTGAGGGTTGTGAATCTTTGGAATTCTCTACCCCAGAGAGCTGTGGAGACTGGGTCATTGAATATATTCAAGGCTGAGATAGACAGATTTTTGAACTATAGGGGAGTCGAGGGTTATGGGGAACAGGCAGAAAAGTGGAGTTGAGGCCAAGATCAGATCAGCCATGATCTCATCATATTGCGGGGCAGGCTTGAGGAGCCAAATGGCCTCCTCCTGCTCCTATTTCTTACGTTCTTATATCATGTGGAGTAAATCGAATTGTCTGAAGACTGGCTTCTGTGATGGTGGGGACAACAGAAGGAGGCCGATGTGGATCATTCCCTCAGCACTTCTGGCTGAAGATGCATGCAAACGCCTCAGCCTTATCTTTTGCACTCATGTGCTGGGTTCTGCCATCATTGAGGATGGGGATTTTAATGGAGCCTCCTCCTCCAGTTAGTTGTTTAATTGTCCACCACCATTCACGACTGGATGTGGCAGGACTGCAGAGCTTTGAACTGATCCATTGATTGTGGGATCGCTTAGCCCTGTCTATAGCATGCTGCTTCTGCTTTTTAGCATGGATGTAATCCTGTGTTGCAGCTTCCCCAGGTTAGCACCTCATTTTTAGGTACGCCGGGTGCTGCTCCTGGAATGCTCTTCTACACTCCCCATTGAACCAGGGTTGGTCCCCTGGCTTGATGATAATTGTAGAGTGAAGGATATGACGGGCCATGAGGTTACAGATTGTTGTGAAGTACAATTCTGCTGCTGATGGCCCACAGCGTCTCACGGATGCCCAGTTTTGAGCTGCTAGATCTGTTCTGAATCTATCCCATTTAGCACGGTGCTGGTGCCACACAACACAATGGAGGGTGACGACGGGACTTTGTCACCACAATGACTCTGCGGTGGTCACTGCTACCAAGACTGTCATGGACAGATGCATCTGCAACAGGTAGATTGGTGAGGACGAGGTCAAGTAGGTTTTTCCCTCACCACATGAAGGAATTAACTGCCAGACTGGGCCTGCGGCAGTCAACTGAGTGGTTTATCGGCCACTTCCGAGGGCAGTTAAGAGTCAACCACATTGCTGTGGGTCTGGACTCTCATACAGGCCAGACCGGGTAAGGAGGGAAGATTTTCATCCCTACAGGCCATTAGTGAACCAGGTGGGTTTTTACGACAATCCAGTAGTTTCATGGTCACCATTACTGATACTAGCTTTTTATTCCAGATTTATTTAATTAATTGCCGTGGTGGGATTTGAACTCACGTCTCTGGATCATTAGTCCAGGCCTCTGGATTACTCGTCCAGTAACATAACCACTATGCTACTGTACCTCAATTAAACACTGAATGAATGCATCCTGGGCTTATTTATCAATTAGACTTTGTGAACTGAAAGGAACGAACACCCACATCTCGGTAGAAAATAGTACATTGATTTAGATAATTCTCCAAACATTATAGAAGAGCTCATCCTTCGACTACCTTAGTAAGACCTCAGTTGGAGAACTGTGGGTAGTATTGGGCTCCACACTATAGGAAAGATATTAAGGCTTTAGAGAGGGTACAGCACAGATTCACTAGGATGCTTCTGCTTTTTTTCCTTAGAACATCGATTACAGGGTATATGATAGAAGTGTTTAAAATTGTGAAAGGATGTGACGGGGTAGGTAGAAACAGACTGTTCCCAGTTGTTGAGGGTCTAGAACGAGTGACGTTAATTCAAGATTAAATGCAACAGATTTAGAATAGAGACCAGGAGAAATGTCTTTACACAGAGTGGCGAGGATGTGGAATTTACTTCAGTAGTTGTTGAAGCAGAACCTATGCCAATATTCAAGTTAAGATTGGATAGGTGAATGATGGAAAAGGGGATGAAGAGATATGGGAACAGGGTAGGTAAATGTTATTCAAACTATTTCCTCGTGTGGAGGGTAAATGGCAATACAGACTGGTTGGGCTGAATGGCCTGTTTCCGTGTTGTCACTTCTCAGAGGAATCCCATGGATCGTCAGAAGACAGACATACAAGGTGCCACATACAAGAGTTAAAAAATTTGAGGCACATGGTATTAAAGGGAATGTAGATATACCCGTGATATCTTGCCAGTTTGATATTGTATCTGGCAGTGATGGGTTAGCCTTGACTAAACCACCCCTATGCTGAAATGAAGTAGGTTTAACCACACCCAGCTGACTACTGTGCCTGGTTGTGAAAGAGATAAAGACGTACATTCTGGCTGAAAAAATAACTGAAGACCTACATAACATGGTCTAGCTGTGTGGATGGCCAAATGCCCAGCTTCCCCCATGAGACAGAGATTGATTTATGTGACTGGTAGTTTTTGATCTACCTGTGGATAGCGGATAAGCAAACATTATTGATGTTCCAGGAACCAAACTAAAAAAAAAACATTTTGTGGAGATCTTCAATAAAGGTCTTTGCGAGTCTTCAGTGGAGTTGTGAACCCTGTGGGTCTCTGACTAATGCCACAGGAGATCTCCCAACTTTAATTTAAAAAGTGAGGTATCACAGTTCTTAACATTCAAACGGACCTGGAATACAATGCGATAACGCAGTAATTTATCGGTTTGCTGACCTTTGACTCGATGAACTGGCTGATATCCTCGCTGCAAGTAGACTGCTGTAATGCTGAAGAGAAACAGGTAGAGAACAAGGCTGGACAGATTCAGCCACCAAATCACCTAAACAGGGGAAAGCACAATTAGCCCCAGTGCAGAGAATTTCTTACCTTTGACAGAGTGTGGCTATCGCAGAGTAGCATCTCTGAAACATTCACAGAGCACATGACAGGCGGGGCAGGAAGATTTGCAGAGACTGCCATTACTTCACCCAACAGCCTCAAGGTAATTGAACTGTAGGATCAGTACCGCTCACGTTTAACAATCCTTCAGGACAAGGCTGTGGGAAGGTTTGGCTCCCCTCACCCCACAAATGCAGCAGATTAGAAGTCCTGGACACGGGAGCCAGCATCTCCGGCAGTACCCAACGTCAAGGTGCCATATTTGGTCGAATGCTGCCAAGGCGCCTTAAAGCAGAGGACAATTGGAGTCAAAGGAAAACCTCTGAGTGTCTGGAGTCTTACCCGACACAAAGGAAAACCTGTGTGTCTGGAGTCTTACCCGACACAAAGGAAAACCTGTGTGTCTGGAGTCTTACCCGACACAAGGTCCAGTTGTTGGAGGTTAATCACAGCCCCAGGACATCACTGTAGGAGTTCCTCGGAAAGCATCCTCGGCCCAACCATCTTCAGCTGCTTCATCAATGAGCTTCCCTCAATCATGTCAGGAGTGGGGCTGTTCACTGACAATTCCGCCGTGTTCAGCTCAATTCATATCTCCTCAGATAATGCAGCAGCCCATTTCCACAACAGGACCTGGATAACATCCAGGCTTTGGCTGATGTGCAACGTGTCAGACAAGTGCTAGGTAACAAGCACCAGCCGTCTGCCATAACCTACACCATCGCCGAGTCCACCGCCATTAGCATCTCTGGGGTTCTGAGTGATCAGAAGCTTAACACCACAGCTACAAGGCCAAGTCAGAGGCTGTATTTTCTATTCGTTCCTGGGATGTGAGCATCGCTGGCAAGCATTTATTGCCCATCCCTAATTGCCCGAGAAGGTGGTGGTGAGCCACCTTCTTGAACCGCTGCAGTCCGTGTGGTGAAGGTACTCCCACAGTGCCGTTAGGTAAAGAGTTCCAGGATTTTGACCCAGTGACGATGAAGCATTGGCGATATATTTCCAAGTCAGAATGGTGCGTAACTTGAAGGTGATGGTGTTCCCCTGCGCCTGCTGCCCTTGTCCTTCTAGGTGGTAGAGGTCGCGGGTTTGGGAGGTGCTGCCGAAGAAGCCTTGGCAAGTTGCTGCAGTGCATCTTGTAGATGGTACACACTGCAGCCACAGTGCGCCGGTGGTGGAGGGAGTGAATGTTTAAGGTGGTAGAGGGGGTGCCAATCAAGCTGGCTGCTTTGTCCTGGATGGTGTCGAGTTTCTTGAGTGTTGTTGGAGCTGCACTCATCCAGGCAAGTGGAGAGTATTCCATTACACTTCTGACTTGTGCCTTGTAGATGGTGGAAAGGCTTTGGGGAGTCAGGAGGTTAGACACTCGCCATAGAATACCCAGCCTCTGACCCGCTCTTGTTGCCACAGTGTGTGTGTGGCTGGTCCAGTTAAGTTTCTGGTCAATGGTAACCCCCAGGATGTTGATGGTGGGGGATTCAGCAACGGTAATGGCATTGAATGTCAAGGGGAGGTGGTTAGACGCTCACTTGTTGGAGATAGTCATTGCCTGGCACTTGTGACGCGAATGTTACTTGTCATTTATCAGCCCAAACCTGAATGTCATCCAGGTCTTGCTGCATGTGGGCATGGACTGCTTCATTATGAGGAGTTGCGAATGGGATTGAACACTGCAATAATCAGCAAACATCCCCACTTCTGACCTAATGGAGGAAAGGTAATTGAAGCAGCTGAAGATGGATGGGCCAAGGACACTGCCCTGATTTGCTCTTCTGAGGAACTCCTACAGCGATGTCCTGGGGCTAAGATGATTGGCCTCCAACAACCACAACCATCTTCCTTTGTTCAATGTATGTTGACTCCAACCAGTGGTGAGTTTTCCCCCCCCTATTCCCATTGACTTCAATTTTACTAGGGCTCCTTGATGCCACACTCCGGCAAATGCTGCCTTGATGTGAAGAGCAGTCACTCTCACCTCACCTCTGGAATTCAGCTCTTTTGTCCCCATTTGGGCCAAGGCTGTAATGAACAAAAGAACATAAGAAATAGGAGCAGGAGTAGACCATTCGGCTCCTCGAGCCTGCTCCGCCATTCAATGAGATCATGGCTGATCTTCTACCTCATCTCCACTTTCCTGAACTATCCCCATATCCCTTGATTCACTTAATATTTAAAAATCTATCGATCTCGGTCTTGAATATACTCTGACTGAGTCTCCACAGCCCTCTGGGGTAGAGAATTCCAAAGATTCATCACCCTCTGAGTGAAGAAATGTCTCATCTCAGTCCTAAATGTCTGATCCCTTATTCTGGGACTGTGACCCCTGGTTCTAGACTCCCCAGCCAGGGGAAACATCCTCCCTGCATCTACCCTGTCAAGCCCTGTAAGAATTTTGTATGTTTCAATGAGATCACCTCTCATTCTTCTAAACTCCAGAGAATATAGGCCTAGTCTACTCAATCTCTCCTCATAGGACAATCCCCCCATCCCAGGAATCAGTCTGGTGAACCTTCGTTGCACTCCCTCTATGGCAAGTATATCCTTCCTTAGGTAAGGAGACCAAACCTATACACAAGGGTCAGTGCTTGGGACACTGCTTTTTTGATATATATGAATGACCTGGATATTGGAATACAAAGTAGAATTTCTAAATTTGCCTCCAAATAGTGAGAGGGGGGTAGAAGAGCAAATCTTCAGGGAAATCACAGAGATATACAAGAGCTAGAGTGGCGATATTGGGGGACTTTAATTACCCAAATATCAATTGGGATAATGCTAGGATAAAGGGAAAGGAGGGGGAAGAATTTCTGAAATGAGTTCAGGAGAATTTCCTTGACCAGTATGTTCTTGGCCCAACTAGGAAGGAGGCATTGCTGGATCTGGTGTTGGGGAATGAGGTGGGCCAGGTCGACCAAGTGTCTGTGGGAGAACACTTGGGTACGAGTGATCATCGTATCATAAGATTTAGATTAGCAATGGAGAGGAGCAAGGAACAATCTAGAGTGGAACTTCTAAACTGGAATAGGGCTAACTTGAATGGGATGCGAAAGGACCTAGCCAGGGTAAAATGGAACCAAAGACTGACAGGATAAACTAACAGAACAATGGGCGATCTTTAAGGAGGAGATGTTCCAAGTACAGGCTAGGTACATTCCAACAAGAGTAAGGGAACCAAAGCAAGGGCTCCTTGAATGACGAGGGAGATAGAGAAGATGATGAAACAAAAAAGAGGGTGTATGATGTATGTCAGGTGAATTCTTCAAGGGAGAACCAGACCAAATACAATAAGTTGAGAGGGGATGTGAAAATGAAAATAAGATTGGCAAAGAGAGAATGAGAGTAGAATGGCAATTAACATAAAAGGGAACCCAAAAATCTTCTACCGGCATGTAAACAGTAAGCGGGTAGTAAGAGGCGGGGTGGGGCCTATTAGAGACAAAGAAGGTGTTATATGCTTAGAGGCGCAGGGCAAGGCTAAAATACTCAATGAGTACTTTGTATGTGTTTACTAAGGAGGTGGATGCTGACAAAATATCAGCAGCAATGGAAGGGGTGATAATTGATAGACAGGATGTAGTAGAAAGACTGGGTATGCTTAGAGTGGATAAGTCACCTGGTCCAGATGGTTTGCATCCCAGGTTGCTAAGGGAATTGGGGGAGGAGATAGTGGAAGGGCTTGCCATAATTTTCCAATCTTCCCTAGATGCGGGGGAGGTGCCTGAGGATTGGAAAGTGGCAAATGTGACAATTGTTCAAGAAAGGGTGTAAGGACAATCCTAGTAACTACAGTTAGTTTATCAGTGGTGGGTAAAATTTTAGAAACAATAATCAAGGAAAAAATTAACAGGCACTTGGAGAGGTTTAAGCTAATTAAGGAGAGCCAACACGGATTTGTAAAAGGCAGATCATGTTTGATTAATCTAATTAAATTTTTTGATGAAGTAACAGACAGGATTGATGAAGGGAATGCAATGGATGTTGTCTACATGGATTTAAGGAAGGCGTTTGACAAAGTACCGCATAGAAGGCAGGTTAACTAAATTGAGGCTCAAGGAATAGGTGGGTCAGTGGCAGCTTGGATAAGGAATTAGCTTAAGGACAGAAAAGAGCGAGTTGTGGTAAATGGCTAATATAATAGCAAAATACTGCGGATGCTGGAAATCTGAAATAACAGAAAATGCTGGAAATACTCAACAGGCCAGGCAGCATCCGTGGAGAGAGAAACAGAGTTAAAGTTTCAGGTCTGGGACCCTTCATCAGAACTGGAAAAAGCTGGAGATGTAACAGATATTAAGCAGGTGCAGAAACAGGGTAAGGGGGGGGGGGGGTAGGAGGGGAGGAAGCAATTGAAAGAACATACTGTGAAAATGTTGTAAATGGGAATGGCAAAAATCATACAGCATGAAAAATGGGGGCAGGTATTATTATCTGAAATTGTTGAACTCGATATTCAGTCCGGAAGGCTGTAAAGCGCCTAATCGAAAGATGAGGTGCTGTTCCTCGAGCTTACGTTGAGCTTCATTGGAAGAGTGTAAGAGGCCGAGGACAGAGAGATCAGAGTGGGAGTGAAGTGGAGAATTAAAGTGACAGACGACCGGAAGCTCAGGGTCACCCTTACAGACTGAACGGAGGTGTTCCGCAAAGCGGTCGCCCAATCTGCGTTTGGTCTCCCCAATGTAGAGGAGACCGCATCGTGAGCAGCGAATACAGTATATTAAATTACAAGTAGTACAAGTAAATCGCTGTTTCACCTGGAAGGGGTGTTTGGGGCCCTGGACAGTGGGAAGGGAGGAGGTAAAAGGGCATGTGTTGCATCTCCTGCGCTTGCTTGAAGGAGAAGGGCTGTTAGGGGTGATTGAGGAGTGGTCCAGGGTGTCGTGGAGGGAGCGGTCCCTTCGGAATGCTGAACGGGGAGCTGAGGGGAAGATGTGTTTGGTGGTGGGATCACATTGGAGGTGGCGGAAATGGCGGCGGATGATCCGTTGAATGTGGAAGCTGGTGGGGTGAAGTGAGGACAAGGGGAACCCTATCGTAGTTCTGGGAGGGAGGGGAAGAGGCGAGAGCAGAAGTGCGGGAAATGGAACGGACACGGTCAAGGGCCGTGTCAACCGCAGTAGAGGGGAATCCTCGGTTGAGGAAAAAGGAAGGTGGCATCATCAGAACAGACGCGGCGGAGACGGAGAACTGGGAGAATGGAATAGAGTCCTTACAGGAAGCGGGGTGGGAGGAAGTGTAGTCCAGGTAGCTGTGGGAGTCAGTGGGCTTGTAGTGGATGTTTGTCGAAAGCCGATCGCCAGAAATGGAGACGGAGAAGTCAAGGAGGGGAAGGGAAGAGTCGGGGATGGACCATGTGAAGGTGAGGGAAGGGTGGAAATTGGAAGTAAAGTGAATGAACTTATCTAGTTCAGGGCGAGAGCAGGAAACGGCACCGATACAGTCATTGATGTACTGGAAAATGAGGTGAAGGAGGGGACCAGAGTAGGACTGGAACAAAGAATGTTCCACATATCCCATGAAAAGGCAGGCATAGCTAGGGCCCATGCAGGTTCCCATAGCAACACCTTTAATTTGGAGGAAGTGAGTGGAGTCAGAGGAGAAGTTGTTCAATGTGAGAACAAGTTCAGCCAGGCGGAGGAGGGTGGCGGTGGATGGGGACTGGTCGGGCCTCTGTTCAAGGAAGAAATGGAGCGCCCTCAGGCCGTCCTGGTGGGGGATGGAGGTGTAGAGTGATTGGACGTCTACAGTGAAAAGGAGACAGTTGGGGCCAGGAAACTGGAAACTGTTAAAGTGACGGAGGGCATCGGAAGAGTCGCGAATGTAGGTGGGAAGAGACTGGACAAGGAGAGAAAAAATAGAGTTGAGATAGGAAGAGATAAGTTCCATGGGGCAAGAACAGGCTGAAACGATGGGTCTACCAGGGCAGTCCTGTTTGTGGATCTTGGGAAGGAGGCAGAAGTGGGCTGTGCGGGGTTGGGGGACTATGAGGTTGGCGGCCATGGAGGGAAGATCTCCAGGGGAGATGAGGTCAGTGACGGTCTTGGAAACAATGGCTTGATGTTTGCTAGTGGGGTCATGGTCCAGGCGGAGGTAGGAGGAGGTGTTGGAGAGTTGGCGTTCAGCTTCCGCACGGTAGAGGTCGGTTCGTCAAACAACAACAGCAACACCCTTATCAGCAGGTTTAATGATAAAATGGCTGTTTGTCTGACTGGACGATCGTAGACAGTGGTGTTCCCCAAGGGTCAGTGCTGGGGCCACTGCTTTTTTTGATATAAAATGACCTTGATATTGGAATACAGAGTAGAATTTCTAAATTTGCCGATGACACCAAACTTGGGGGTGTGGCAAACAGTGAGGATAATACCAATCGACTGCAACAGGACATAGAAAGGCTAGCAGAATGGGCAGACAAGTGGCAGATGGAATTTAATACAGAGAAGTGTGAGGTGATGCATTTTGGGAGAAGGAACAGGGAGAGGCAATATACACTTAATGGCACCGTTTTAAAGAGTGTGCAGAGACAGAGGGACCTAGGAGTTAATGTGATAAGGTCCCTGAAGGTGGCAGGACATATTGAGAGAGTGATTAGCACTTGGGTTTCATAAATAGAGGTAGAGTGTACAAAAGTAGTGAAGTTATGCTGAATCTTTATAAAGCGCTGGTTAGGCCACAACTGGAGTATTGCGTCCAGTTCTGGTCACCACACTTTAGGAAGGATGTGAAGGCCCTCGAGAGGGTGCAGAGGAGATTTACCAGAATGGTTCCGGGGAGGGGGGATCTTAGCTACAAGGACAGGTTGGAGAAGCTGGATTTGTTTTCATTAGAGCAAAGGAGGTTGAGGGGTGATTTGATAGAGGTGTACAAGATTATGACGGGTTTGGATAGGCTAGACGAGGAAAGGCCGTTCCCACGAGTTGATGGTACAAGGACTAGAGAACACAGGTTTAAGGTTCTGGGCAAGTCTTTACTCTTGTACACAAATCCTCTTGTAATAAAGGCCAACATACCATTTGCTTTCCTAATTGCTTGCTGTACCTGTATGTTAACTTTCAGTGATTCGTGCACAAGGACACCCAGGTCCCTCTGAACACCAACATTTCCCAATCTCTCGCCATTTAAAAAATACTCTGCTTTTCTATTTTTCCTACCAAAGTGGATAACTTCACATTTCTCCACATTATATTCCATTTGCCATGTTCTTGCCCACTCACTTATCCTGTCTATATCCCCTTGAAGCCTCTTTGCATCCTCCTCACAACTTACATTCCCACCCAGCTTTGTATCATCAGCAAACTTGGATATATTACATTTGGTCGCCTCATCCAAATCATTGACATAGATTGTGAATAGCTGAGGCCCAAGCACTGATCCTTGCACTACCCCACTAATTACAGCCTGCCAACCCGAAAATGACTAATGTCCTTTAGGGAAGGAAATCTGACGTCCTTACCTGGTCTGACCTATGTGTGACTCCAGGCCCACAGCAATGTGGTTGACTCTTAACTGCCCTCTGAAATGGCCTAGCAAGCCACTCAGCTTGCAACAAACCGCTACGAAACACAATAATAAGAATAAAACCGGATGGACCACCCGGCATCGACATTAGCACCGGCTACGGACACGGCAACGGCACACCCAGCCCAGTTGACCCTGCAAAATCCTCCTCACCAACATCTGGGGGCTTGTGCCAAAATTGGGAGAGCTGTCGCACAGACTAGTCAATCAACAGCCTGACATAGTCATACTCACAGAATCAGACCTTTCAGCCAATGTCCCAAACTCCTCCATCACCATCCCTGGGTAAGTCCTGTCCCACCGGCAGGACAAACCCACCAGGGGTGGTGGCACAGTGGCACACAGTCTGGAAGGAGTGGCTTCTGTGGTGGTGGGGACCTCAGGAGGAGGCTGAGATGGATATCCACTCGGCACTTCTGGCTGAAGATGGCTGCAAACGCTTCAGCCTTGGCTTTTGTACTTGCATGCTGGGCTCTGCCATCATTGAGGATGGGGATGTTCATGAAGCCTCCTCCTCCAGTTAGTTGTTTAATTGTCCACCACCATTCACAACTTGATGCGGCAGGACTGCAGAGCTTTCAGCTGATCCGTTGACTGTGGGATTGCTTTGCTCTGTCTATAGCATACTGCTTCCGCTGTTTAGCATGCATGTAGTCCTGTGTTGCAGCATCCCCAACAGGTATGTCTGGTGCTGCTCTTGACATGTTTTTCTGCACTCCTTATCGAACCAGGGTTGGTCCCCTGGCTTGATGGTAATGGTAGGGTGAGGGATATGCCGGGCCATGAGGTTACAGATTGTGGTGGAATACAATTCTGCTGCTGCTGATGGCCCATAGCACCTCATGGATGCCCAGTTTTGAACCACTAGATCTGTTCGGAATCTATTCCACTAAGCACGGTGGTAGTGCCACAGTGTCCTCAGCGTGAAGACGGGACTTGGCCTCCACAAGGACTGTGCATTGGTCACTGCTACCAATACTGTCATGGACAGATGCATCTGCGACAGATAGATTGGCAAGGACGAGGTCAAGCAGGTTTTTCCCTCGTGTTGGTTCTCTCACCACCTGCTGCAGGCCCAGTCTGGCAGTTATGTCCTTCAGGACTTGGCCAGCTCGGTCGGTAGCGGTGCTACCGAGCCACTCTTGGTGATGGACATTGAAGTCCCCCACCCAGAGTACATTCTGTGCCCTTGCTACCCTCAGTGCTTCTTCCAAGTGGTGTTTAACATGGAGGAGTACTGATTCATCAGCAGGAGGTTTCCTTGCCCATGCTTGACCGGAAGCCATGAAGACTTTATGGGATTCAGAGTCAATGTTGAGGACTCCCAGGGTCACTGCCTCCTGACTGTATACCACTGTGTCACCCCCTCTGGTGGGTCTGTCCGAACTGTGGGACAGGTCATACCCAGGGATGACTATGGGAGTCTGGGAGGCATGAAGCTGTGAGTATGACTCTGTCAGGCTGTTGCTTGACTAGTCTGTGTGACAGCTCCCCCAATTTTGGCCCAAATCCCCAGAAGTTAGTGAAGAGGACTTTGCAGGGTCGACTGGGCTGGGTGAGGTAATGTGTCCAAAGTCGGTGCCAAGGTCGATGCCGGGTGGTCCGTCTGGTTTTATTCTTAGTATTGTTTTCCGTAGTGGTTTGGTACAACCGAGTGGCTCGCTAGGCCATTTCAGAGTCAAGTTCAGACCAGGTAAGGAGGGCAGATTTCCTTCCATTATGACAATTTCATGGTCACCATTACTGATACTAGCTTTTTATTCCAGATTTATTTAATTGAATTTAAATTCCCCAGCTGTGGTGGTGGGATTTGAACTCGCACCTCTGGATCATTAGTCCAGGCCTCTGGATTATGAGTCCAGTAACATAACGACTATGCTACCGTTTTGCAATGAGTGGGGCAGACGGTGGTTGAAGGGGCAGGTGGATGGGGTGCTTGGGCTGACGTGCGCTCCTTCCGCTGTTCGCGCTTGGCTTCCGCTTGCGCCCGGTGAAGAGTCTCGAGATGTTCGGCGCATTCCCGGATGCTTCTCCTCCACTTTCTGCAGTCTTGGGCCAGGGATTCCCAGGTGTCGGTGGCGATGTTACACTTTTTCAAGGAGGCTTTGAGGTTGTCCTTGAAGTGTTTCCTCTGCCCACCTGGGGCTCTCCTGCCATGTCAGAGGTCCGAGTAGAGCGCTTGTTTTGGGAGTCGGGCATGCGGACAATGTGGCTCGTCCATCGGAGCCTATGAGCGTGGTCAAAGCTTCAATGCTGAGGATGTTGGCCTGAGCAAGAACACTAACATTGGTGCGCCTATCCAATGGACTTGCAGGATCTTGCGGTGGCAGCGTTGTTGGTACCTCTCCAGTGCTTTGAGGTGCCTGCTGTACATGGTCCATGTCTCTGAAGCATACAGGAGGACAGGAATCACTGCTGCTCTGCAGACCATGAGCTTGGTGTCAGGATTGAGATCTTGGTCTTCAAACACTCTCTTCCTCAGGCGACCGAAGGCTGCACTAGCACACTGAAGGCAGTGCTGGACTTCGTCATCGACGTCTGCCCTTGTTGACAGTAGGCTCCTGAGGTATGGAAAGTGGTCCACGTTGTCCAAGGCCTCATCGTGGATTTTGATAATCAGGGGCAGTACTGTGTGGCGGGGGCAGGTTGGTAGAGGACCTTTGTCTTACGGATGTTTAGTGTAAGGCCCATGCTCTTGTACTTAAGGAAGTGGCCCTAGAAATAGTAGATACATTGCTGGTCATCTTCCAAAATTCTAGAGACTCTGGAACAGTTCCCAAGGATTGGAGGGTAGCTAATGTAACCCCACTGTTCAAAAAAGGTGGTAGAGAGAAAACAGGGAATTATAGACCGGTAAGCCTGACATCGGTAGTGGGGAAAATGCTAGAGTCCATTATAAAAGATGTAATAGCAGAGCACTAGGAAAACAGAGACAGGATCGGACAAAGTCAACATGGATTTACAAAAGGTAAATCGTGCTTGACTAATCTACTGGAATTTTTTGAGGATGTAACTGGTAGAATAGATAAGGGAGAACCAGTGGATGTGGTGTATTTGGACTTTCAGAAGGCTTTCGATAAGGTCCCGCATAAGAGATTAGCATGTAAAGTTAAGGCTCATGGGATTGGGGGCAAGGTACTGACTTGGATAGAGAACTGGTTGGCAGACAGGAAGCAGAGAGTTGGAATAAACGGGTCTTTTTCCGAGTGGCAGGCAGTGACTAGTGGGGTACCGCAGGGATCGGTGCTAGGACCCCAGCTATTCACAATATATATTAATGATCTAGACGAGGGAACTAGATGTAATATCTCCAAGTTTGCAGACGACACAAAGCTGGGTGGGCGTGTGTGCCGAGAGGAGGATGCTGAGAAACTCCAGTATGATTTGCACAGGTTGGGTGATTATACTGCATCTGCCATGCATCTGTCCAATGTGGATAAATGCGAGGTTATCCACTTTGGTGGCAAAAACAGGTCGGCAGATTATTATCTGAATGGCAATAGATTGGGAGAAGGGAAAGTGCAACGAGACCTGGGTGTCCTTGTGCACCAGTCGCTGAAGGTAAGCATGCAGGTGCAGCAGGCGGTTAAGAAGGCAAATGGTATGTTGGCCTTCGTAGCGAGAGGGTTCGAGTACAGGAACAAGGGTGTCTTGCTGCAGTTGTACAGGGCCTTGGTGAGACCACACCTTGAGTATTGTGTACAGTTTTGGTCGCCCTATTTGAGGAAGGATGTTCTTGCCATGGAGGGAGTGCAGCAAAAATTCACCAGACTGATACCTGGGATGGCAGGAATGACGTATGAAGAGCGATTGGGTCGACTGGGCTTATACTCGCTGGAGTTTAGAAAACTGAGAGGGGATCTCATTGAAACTTATAAAATTCTAACAGGACTAGACAGACTAGATGCAGGAAGGATGTTCCCGATGGCGGGGGAGTCCAGTACCAGGGGTCACAGTCTAAGGATAAGGGGTAAGCCATTTAGGACAGAGATGAGGAGGAATTTCTTCACCCAGAGAGCGGTGAACCTGTGGAATTCTCTACCACAGAAGGCAGTTGAGGCCAATTCATTAAATATATTCACGAAGGAGTTAGATATATTTCTTAAGGCTAAAGGGATCAAGGGATATGGGGAGAAGGCAGGGACAGGGTACTGAGTTTGGATGATCAGCCATGATCTCATTGAATGGCGGAGCAGGCCCGAGGGGCTGAATGGCCTACTCCTATCTTCTATATTTCTACATTTCTATGTACGCTTCAGTGAAGGTGTTGACGATGGTTTGGACTTTGGCCTCAGAGTGTGCGCAGACGCAAGCGTGGTTTGCATACAATAATTCGATGACAGAGGATGGGATGAACTTTGGTGTGGACTGGAGGTGACGGAGGTTGAACAGTTTCCCGTTTGTCCTGTAGATTAGCTCCACTCCAGCAGGGAGCTTACTGAGGGTGAGGTGGAGCATTGCAGCAAGGAAGATCGAGAAGAGCGTTGGTGCGAGGACATAGCCTTGCTAGACCCCGGTCCGTACGTGAATTGGGTCTTTGGTGGATCCCTTGGTCAGGATCACGGCTTGCATGTCGTCGTGAAGCAGGCGGAGGATGGTGGCAAACTTTTGAGGGCAGCCGAATTTGAGGACACTCCATAATCCCTCACGGTTGACAGTGTCAAAGGCCTTTGTGAGGTCAAAGAAGGCCATGTACAGCAGTTGGTGCTGTTCCCTGCATTTCTCTTGTATTTGACGTGCGGTGAAGGTCATGTCCATTGTGCCCCTTAGTGGGCGGAATCCGCATTGCGATTCTGGGAGGAGCTCTTCAGCCACTGGGAGAAGGTGATTGAGGAGGATTCTTGCGATGACTTTCCCTGTGGCAGACAGCAGGGAAACTCCTCTGTAATTACCGCAATTGGACTGGTCACCTTTCTTGAAGATGGTCACAATTACGGCGTCTGAGATCCCCTGGCATGTTCTCCTCCTTCAAAATAAATGAGTTCATGGATTCGCGCCAATAGTGCTTCTCCATCATGTTTTAGTGCCTCGGCGGGGATTCCATCTGCTCCCGAGGCCTTGTTGGTCTTCAGTTGTCGGATGGCCTTTTCAACCTGATGCCAGGCTCAGGTTGTGCTGAGGTGGTGGCGGGTAGCATGTTGCGGGATGGAGTTGAGGGCTCTCGCGTTGAAGACAGAGTCTCGGTTAAGGTCTTCAAAGTGCTCCTTCCAGCGGGCACCGACTGCCTCTGTCCTTGATGAGTACCTCGCCGTTCTTGGCCCGCAGTGGGGAAGGGCCTTGGGTGCTTGGGCCATAGATGGTCTTGACTGCGTTAAAGAATCCACGCATGTCGTGGTTGTCGGCTAACTGCTGGATCTCCTGCGCTTTCTCCACCCACCATCTGTTCTTTAGGTCGTGAGTTTTTTGTTGGGCCTCGGCCTTCAGGCGCCTGTAGAGCTGCTTTCTTGCTCTCGAGTTCTGTCGCTGTTTCCAGATCAGGAATGCCTTGCGCTTGAGGCTTATTAGCTCCAGGATCTCCTGGTCATTCCCGTCGAACCAGTCTTGGTGTTTCCTGCTCGAGTGACCGAGCGTCTCTTCACAGGTGCTGATTATGGAGGCCTTGAGTGCAGACCAGGCGCTGTGGACACTCTGTCTCTGCATCACTGGGAGTCGTCATGTTGGTTGTGAGGCGCAGGCTGAATAGGGCTTTCTTAGCGGGGTCTTTGAGTGCTCCAGCGTTGATTTTCCTGCGGCATTGCTTCTGTTGCTGCTGCTGTTTTGGGGCTACATTGATGGTGATGACAGAGCGGATTAGGCGGTGGTCTGTCCAGCAGTCATCAGCTCCTGTCATGGCGAGGGTGATGCGGACGTCCTTGCGGTCCCTCGCTCAGACGATGACGTAGTCCAGCAGATGCCAGTGCTTGGAGCGAGGGTGTTGCCATGAAGCCTTGTACTTGTCTCTCTGACGGAACAAGGTGTTGGTTATGACAAGGCCATGTTCTAAGCATTTCGACAGGAAGAGGGTACCGTTGGAGTTGGTTTTCCCTACCCCCTCTCTGCTGATCACACCTCCTCAGGGGCCTGTGTCCTTTTCAACTCTGGTGTTAAGTTGATCCTCCTTGGTGACTTTAATGTAGAATTCCTCTTTGGTCTCGTCTGTGGCTTCCAGTGTTGGGGCGTACGCACTGATGACCATAGCGCTCTGGTTCTGGGCTAGGGTGAGCGGAAGAGTCATGAGGCGTTCGTTTATTCCGCAAGGGGAGTCTCCGAGACGTCCAACTAGCTCATTTTTTATGGCGAAGCCTACCCCATGGAGGCGGTGTTCTTCTTCAGGATTGTCTTTCCAGAAGAAGGTGTAACCACCGCCTTGCTCCTTGAGTTGGCCTTCCCCTGCCTGCCGGGTCTCGCTTAGGGCGGCGATGTCTATGTCGAAACGTCCGAGCTCCTGGACAATAGCAGTACGGTGTTCCTGTCTGTCGCTGTTCGGGTTGTCCAGGAGGGTCCTGACGTTCCAGGTCCCGAACTTCATTTTAAAGGGTGGAAGATGCCTGTGCGTGAATTTTTTTTATCGTGGGGTGGCTGTAGCACACCAGCTACCACACGGGCTTGACAGAACAAGGTCTTGGTCAATGGCAAGGGGATCCAAGACGATTGGAGACCAGGCTCTGCTACATTGGCCACACACACACACCCTACTGTTCTCCCTCCTTGCCGCAGTTCCTCTCTACCTGGGTTTAATAGGATGCAGTGTTATCCTCCCGACCTCGCTATTGGCCCGTAGTGCATCTTCCTTGGGCCCCGGCCCCGCTGCTGCTGGTCTACGCTGTGCCACTCGTGGGCCTCGACCATGCAGCCTGGGCTCATCCTCGCTCCTGGGTCCCATCCTCACCCCGGGCCTCGTCCTCGCTCGCTCCTGCTCCCATGCCTCGTCCTCGCTCCCGAGTCCTGACATCGCTCCTGAGCCTCGTCCTCGCTCCCGGGTCCCGACCTCGCTCCTCCTCCCGTCCCTGCTCCTGGGCCTCGACCGTGCTCCTGGCCTCGCTGCTCCTGGGCCTCGACCTTGCTGCTCCTCCCGTCCCTGCTCCCGGGCCTCGTCCTCGCTCCCGGATCCCGACCTCGCTGCTCCTTCCGTCCCTACTCCTGAGCCTCAATCTTACTCCTGGGCCTCGACATCGCCAGCTAGGGCAGACCAGCTGAAAGAGGATGCTGGGCTGAATACATCAACATTTTTGTTCAAGGGTGCAATAGGTGACAAAGGTTCCCATGGTTATCCTGGATTACGTGAACCTCTTAGCTGTAGATCCTCAGGTTCCACCACTTAGCTGACATCACTTTTTTAGATGTAGAATTTTTTTCAGATTCTTCCGTGTCAGAAACAAGCCCCTGTTCATCCGCCGCTTTTCCCGCCTTTGACACACTTACCCAACAAAAATCTATCGCTCAGCTTTGAAAGCTCCAGCCTTTTGGGGGAGCGAGTTTCAGATTTTCAGTGTGTGAAAAGTGACTCCTGAACGGCCTGGCTCTAACTTTAAGATTGTGCCCCCTTGTTCTGGATTCCCCCACCAGAGGAAATAATTTCTCTATCGGATCTATTGAATCCCTTTATTATTTTAAGACTTTGTTCAGATCACCCAAGCGTCTAAACTTTAGGGAATACAAGCCAGGTTTACGCAACCTGTCCTCACAATTTAACCCCTCAAGATGTTATTTTGGTGAATCTGCACTACACCCCTTACAAGGTCAATCTTAGGGCGATAACGGGAGGCACTAACAACCCAATTTCTCCCCCTCAATGTTTTCAAGGGGAGACTGGATAGGCACTTGAGGGAAATAAACTTGCAGGGCTACGGGGATAGAGCAGGGGAATGGGACTGACTGGATTGCTCTACAGAGAGCCAGCACAGACTCGATGGGCTGAATGGCCTCCTTCTGTGCCGTTATGACTCTATGACGCATAGGCCGTTGTTGAGTACTTACAGGGTTCCCCAACAAATAAACTCGATATTCAGTCTCGTTCGTCCCAGAGAAACGAAGGCCCTGTAAAAACAAGACACAAAGAATATGACCCAAGTCACATTGCACAGGCTGCAGGAAGCTCGCAGGATGGGCAGACAGGTGGCAGATGCTGTTCAATGCAGAAAAATATTTGAAAGTAAAAATAGGGAATGGCAATATACACTTCCAGTTGCGTAGATGTATAGGGCCCCTTCATGTGCAGAAAAACAGGCCATTAAAAGATGGCACGCATGTAAATAAGGCCATAAAAAGCAAACTGAACCTTTGGTTTTAGAGGCAGAGAGATAATTTTGAGCTTGTACAAGACTTTTAGTTAGGCAGCAGTTGGAGTACTGTGTGCAGGTTCCAAAAACTCATTCCCTATTTTTCCTCTCCCATACTGGGAAGTCCTGTTGTCATTTGTTGGTAATTGAATAGGGCAAGTTACCTTGAGCTGTCAGGACCAAGTTCCCATTGGGCAAACAACTGATAGATTCAGCCAGAGGGCAAATGAGTGATTTTCATCACAAAGTGACCTGTCACTTGGCTGGAGGGAGTCCGGACTTGGAGCCTGGGACAGCTATGGGCCTGAATACCTTTGGGCCAGGACGCTATAGATGAATTTCAGTGAATGAGTGAGCCAGTCGAGGAGCCTGCATACACGGATTGAGCGCCTCGTGATGGCGTCGCCCAGACCCATGTCAAAGAAGAAATCAGTAGATTCGGCACAACTGAAGCCCCAGGAGTATGTTGCCAGGGTAGGGGAATGAAGCAATCGTCTCAACACAATTGGGGGAATTCCTCCTCAGTGTGAATGCCTATACTTACATACAAAAATGATGGGCAGGAAAAGAACAGCTGCTCCATCAAGCCTGCCACACACACACAATGCCTGGAGCATTGCAACTAGACACTTCGCCCCTCCCTCCTGTCCACCGCCCTCCCCCGACTGAGGCATAAGAACATAAGAAATAGGAGCAGGAGTTGGCCATTTGGCCCCTCGAACCTGCTCCGCCATTCAATAAGATCATGGCTGATCTTCTACCTCATCTCCACTTTCCTGCACTATCCCCATATCCCTTGATTCCCTTAATATCCAAAAATCTATCGATCTCTGTCTTGAATATACTCAACGACTGAGCCTCCACAGCCCTCTGGGGTAGAGAATTCCAAAGATTCACCGCCCTCAGTGAAGAAATTTCTCCTCATCTCAGTCCTAAATGGCCGACCCCTTATTCTGTGACTGTGACCCCTGGTTCTAGACTCCCCAGCCAGGGGAAACATCCTCCCTGCATCTACCCGGTCAAGCCGTGTAAGAATTTTGTATGTTTCAATGAGATCACCCCTCATTCTTCTAAACTCTAGAAAATATAGGCCTAGTGACGTAAGAAAACTACTCGGCACTTGGTCCGAGTATTAAACAAGGCTTTAATCAACTGTTTTTCAACATGGAGATCTCGTTGTCCTTCACTAGTTCCTGTTAAAGAATGTCCTGAGCAAGCTGGGCCCATGCCCGAGTATTTATACTCTCCCTGGACAGCGCCACCAGCAGGCCGCCCAGTATTACTTCATAAATCATTTCCACATGAATGACAAGATTCATGTCACCTAGTCTACTCAATCTCTCCTCATAGGACAATCCCCCCATCCCAGGAACCAGTCTGGTGAACCTGCATTGCAATCCCTCTATGGCAAGTATATCCTTCCTTAGAAAGCTGCACACAATACTCCAGGTGTGGTCTCACCAGGGCCTGAGATAATTACAGTAAGACATCTTTACTCTTATACTCAAATCCTCTTATAATAAAAGCCAACATACCATTTGCTTTCCTAATTGTTTGCTGTACCTGCATGTTAACTTTCAGTGATTCATGTACATGGACACCCAGGTCCCTCTGAACACCAACATTTCCCAATCTCTCAACATTTAAAAAATACTCTGCTTTTCTATTTTTCCTACCAAAGTGGATAACTTCACATTTCTCCACATTATATTCCATTTGCCATGTTCTTGCCCACTCACTTAGCCTGTTGAAGCCTCTTAGAAACATAGAAAAATAGGAGCAGGAGTAGGCCATTGGCCCTTCGAGCCTGCTCCACCATTCAATATCATGGCTGATCCTCTATCTCAATACCATATTCCCGCCCTCTCTCCCCATACCCCTTGATGCCTTTTGTGTCTAGAAATCTATCTATCTTCTTCTTAAATATATTCAGTGACTTGGCCTCCACAGCTGTTACAAAGATTCACCACCCTCTGAGTGAAGAAATTTCTCCTCATCTCAGTCCTAAATGTTCTACCCCGTATCCTGATCTCTGTCTTGAATATACTCAACGACTGAGCCTCCACAGCCCTCTGGGGTAGAGAATTCCAAAGATTCACCACCCTCTGAGTGAAGAAATATCTCCTCATTTCGGTCCAAAATGGCCGACCCCTTATTCCGAGACTGAAACCCCTGGTTCTAGACTCCCCAGCCAGGGGACACATTCTCCCTGCAACTACCCTATCAAGTCCTGTAAGAATTTTGTATGTTTCAATGAGATCACCTCTCATTCTTCTAAACTCGAGAAAATATAGGACAAGATTTATGTCACCTAGTCTGCTCAATCTCTTCTCATAGAACAAACCCCCAATCCCAGGAACCAGTCTGGTGACCCCTGGTTCTAGACCCCCCCAGCCAGGGGAATCATCCTCCCTGCATCTACCCTGTCTAGCCCTGTCAGAATTTTATACATTTCAATGAGATCACCTCTCATTCTTCTAAACTCTAGTGAATACAGGCCTAGTCAACCCAATCTCTCCTCATAAGATAGTCCTGTCATTCCAGGAATCAGTCTGGTGAACCTTCGCTGCACTCCCTCTATAGAAAGTATATCCTTTGTTAGGTAAGGAGACCAAAATTGCACACAGTACTCCAGGTGTGGTCTCACCAAGGCCTTGTATAACTGTAGTAAGACATCCTTGCTCCTGTACTCAAATCCTCTTGCAATGAAGGTCAACATACCATTTGCCTTCCTAACTGCTTGCTGTACCTGCATGTTTGCTTTCAGTGACTGGTGTACAAGGACACCCAGGTCCCTCTGTACATCAACATTTCCCAATCTATCACCATTTAAATAATACTCTGTTTTTCCTACCGAAGTGGATAACTTTGCATTTATCCACGTTATACTGCATCTGCCATGTATTTGCCCACTCACTCAACTTGTCTAAATCGCCTTGAAGCCTCTTTGCATCCTCCTCGCAACTTACATTCCTACGTAGCTTTGTATCAGCAAACTTGGAAATATTACATTTGGTTCCCTCATCCAAATCATTGATGTTGATTGCCACATGCCATGCAGCCACACTCTAAATTCAAAAATGGATTTAAATCCGTGGATGAAGTGACTTCCTCTTTCCTTACTTTTTCCAGTGTCATGAAAATAATTTTCTTTGAAATGTGAGCAATCTAACTAAAATAAATCCTACACTCGATCTGTTGCAACCGGGACCAAGAGTCGGAGTGAACAATAGGAATATTAACTAACAGAGTTAAGGAAAATGCACTGACACAAGAGGGAAGGTCATTTTTTTTGCATGCTCTGTGTGTTCCTCAAAAGAGGGACAGACTCCTGCAGTGTGAACAGAGCGCGGAGCGCAATAGAAACAGTTTATTACCTGATAATTGATTGGCCAGTGCCAGGGTTTTGAAGTGAGCTCATTGTCTTTTGGTTTTAGCCCACTATTACCCTGCAGAAAAAGCAGAATAAAGTTATTAGATGCCTTCCAGAGCATGGGTGCCTGGGTCTTCAATCTGGAGACCTGTGCATTTGAGATTTACAGACAAGTTGACTCATGTCTCCGGATCATTCGTCCTGACCTCTGGATTACTGCTCCAATAACATAACCACTGTGCCACCATACCATGTACGGTAAAAGTCCTTTCAATATGCCGAGAGACAGATTGCCATCTGCTAAAGATACTCCACAGCTGCATTCCTGGATCAGCTGTCTGGAAAAGTTTTAGGGTTTGGCGATCTTGTGAGCGCAGGATGTAGTTTGGGTAATCCATGGGGGTTCCTTGTAATTCCTGATTGGTATGTTTTCTCAGATTACCACCATCAATACAATCTTCTGCATTCTTTCTGTAGAATTTATCCCGTGTACATTAGAATAGACCCATCATCCAACAGGGAGATATCACTGGGCAATGTCCTTTTAAGAGATTTTAAATCACCATATCACAAGAGCCACAATATCTTCCCAAAATTTGACACAAAACCTTCAAGTTATTTTCAACAAGGCAACTGCAGAATAAGCCAACACTATACATGTTGGCAAATATAAAAAGGTAATAAAAGCTTTTGCAAGCACATCAAAAAGCAAGAGGATAGTCAAAGGGCCTAAGATTGGATTGGCAAATGTGCTTACAAATATTTTGCCTCTGTATTTACAAAGTAGGGGAATGACATCAGCTCCAATGCCTCCAATTTAAAAATCTCATCTTTGTGTTTAAATCTCTCCATAGCTTCACCCCCCTCTATCTCTGTAACTTCCTCCAGCAATCTCCGCCCGTCCCCCCCAACCCCACCAGCTGCGACCATTGGCAGCCTTGCCTTCAGCTGCCTGGGCCCTAAGCTCTGGAATCCCCTCTCGAAACATTTCCAACTCTCCACCTCTCTTTCCTCCTGCAAGACGCTCCTTAAAACCTACCTCTTTGACCAAGCTTAACATCTCCTTCTTTGGCTCAGTCATTTTTGTCCGATTGCACTTCAGTGAAGCACCTTGGGACGGTTTTCTACTTTAAAGTCGCTGTATAAATGCAAGTTGTTGTAACATTTCTATGATGGAGGAGTATGTAATTCGTGGGATGCAACAGTGAGAAAAAGCTCTTTGGAGACATTGTTCAGTAAGTTCCCACTCCCCAATGGCAACTTACCTATCCTGGTACATGCAGCGAAGAAGTGAATATGTATGTATTTATTCTTGACCGTGTCGGTTTCATTTCCCGCACTTCTGCTCTCACTCCTTCCCCTTCCTCCTAGAACCATGATAGGGTTCCCCTTGTCCTCACCTTCCAGCCTCTATATTCAACGGATCATCCTCCGCCATTTCCGCCACCTCCAGAGTGATCCCACCACCAAACACATCTTCCCCCTCCTCTCCCCTTTCAGCATTCCGAAGGGACCGTTCAGTCCACGACACCCTGGTCTACTCTTCAACCATCCCCAACACCCCCTCCCCTTCCCACGGCACCTTCCCGTGCAAGCGCAGGTGATACAGCACCTGCCCTTTAACTCCTCCCTTCCCACCGTCCAGGGCCCCAACATTCCTTCCAGGTACAACAGCGATTTACTTATACTGTATTTGCTGCTCACGATGCGGTCTCCTCTACAATGGGGAGACCTAATGCAGATTGGGTGACTGCTTTACGGAACACCTCCATTCAGTCTGCAAGCATCACCTCAAGCTTCCGGTCGCTTGTCATTTTAATTCTCTGCCCCACTCCCACCTCGGCCTCATACACTGTTCCAACGAAGCTCAACGTAAGCTTGAGGAACAGCACCTCACCTTTCCATTAGGCTCTTTACTTCTGGACTCAACATTGAGTTCAACAATTTCAGATCATAACCTCTGCCCAATTTTTTCAGATAGCAGCTGTTGCTGATGATTGATATTCCCATTTACACCTCCTCTAGACCTATTTTTTGTTTCTTGACTTGTCCCATTACCATCTCCTTTCGCCTTTTGTCATTTAATCTCTCCTGCCTTCCACCCTATCACAGACCTTCCCTTTTGTTCATTCCTCACCTCCCCCCTTTCCCAGCCCCTACACTTGCTTAAAACCGGTTACATCTCGAACATCTTGCAGTTATGAAAGGTCATCGACCTGAATCGTTAACTCTGTTTCTCTCTCCACAGATGCTGCCTGACCAGCTTTGGTGTTGGTGATAGTGCAAGGCGAACTCCGGGGGGGGGGGGGGGGAGAGAGAGAGAGAGGCCAGGATCTCTGGGGGATGGGGGGAAAGAGGAGGTCAGGAACTCTGGGAGGTGGGGGCAGGGAGGAAGGAGGCCAGGAACTCTTGTGGGGAAGGGGGGGGGGGGGGGGGAGGAGGCCAGGAACTCTGTTGGGGGGGGGGGGGGAGGGAAGGAGGAAGGAGGTCAGGATCTCTGGGGGTGGGGGGAAAGAGGAGTTCAGGAACTCTGGGGAGTGGGGGCGGGGGGGGGGGAAGGTGAGGTCAGGATCTCTGGGGTTGGGGGGGGGAGGAGGTCAGGATCTCTGGGGGGGGGGAAAGGGGAGGTCAGGATCTCTGGGGGTGGGGGGGGGGGGTGGAGAAAAGAGAGGAGGCCAGGAACTCTTGGGGGGGAGGGGGGGAAAGAGAGGAGGTCAGGATCTCGGGGTGGGCGAGGGGGGGGGGTGGCGGGAGAGAGAGGAGGTCAGGATCTCTGGGGGGTGGGGGGGGGGGGGGGAGAGAGAGAGGAGGCCAGGATCTTGGGGGGAGGTGGGGGGGGGGGGGAAGAGGAGGTCACAATCTCTTGGGGGGGGGGGCAGGGGAGAAAGAGGTGTCAGGATCTCTGGGGGGGGGGGAAAGAGAGGAGGTCAGGATCTCTGGGGGGGGGGAAGAGAGGAGGTCAGGATCTCTGGGGGGGGGAGAGAGGAGGTCAGGATCTCTGGGGGGGGGGAAGAGAGGTGGTCAGGATCTCTGGGGAGGGGGGGTGAAGGAGGTCAGGATCTCTGGGGGGGGAGAGAGGAGGTCAGGATCTCTGGGGGGGGGGGAAGAGAGGTGGTCAGGATCTCTGGGGGGGGGAGAGAGGAGGTCAGGATCTCTGGGGGGGGGGGAAGAGAGGTGGTCAGGATCTCTGGGGGGGGGAGAGAGGAGGTCAGGATCTCTGGGGGGGGGGGGAAGAGAGGTGGTCAGGATCTCTGGGGAGGGGGGGGTGAAGGAGGTCAGGATCTCTGGGGGGGGAGAGAGGAGGTCAGGATCTCTGGGGGGGGAGAGAGGAGGTCAGGATCTCTGGGGGGGGGGGGGAAGAGAGGTGGTCAGGATCTCTGGGGAGGGGGGGTGAAGGAGGTCAGGATCTCTGGGGGGGGAGAGAGGAGGTCAGGATCTCTGGGGGGGGAGAGAGGAGGTCAGGATCTCTGGGGGGGGGAGAGAGGAGGTCAGGATCTCTGGGGGGGGGGGAAGAGAGGTGGTCAGGATCTCTGGGGAGGGGGGGTGAAGGAGGTCAGGATCTCTGGGGGGGGAGAGAGGAGGTCAGGATCTCTGGGGGGGGAGAGAGGAGGTCAGGATCTCTGGGGGGGGGGGGGGAAGAGAGGTGGTCAGGATCTCTGGGGGGGGGGGTGAAGAGAGGTGTTCAAGATCGCTGTTTGGTGGGGGGGGGAAAGAGAGGAGGTCAGGATCTCTGGGGGGGGGGGAAGAGAGGAGGTCAGGATCTCTGGGGGGGGGAGAGAGGAGGTCAGGATCTCTGGGGGGGGGGAGAGAGGAGGTCAGGATCTCTGGGGGGGGAGAGAGGAGGTCAGGATCTCTGGGGAGGGGGGGTGAAGGAGGTCAGGATCTCTGGGGGGGGGGGTGAAGAGAGGTATTCAAGATCGCTGTTTGGGGGGGGGGGGGGGGGGGAGATAGAGAGGAGGTCAGGAGCTCCGGGTTGGGGGGGGGGGGGGGGTTTAAAGGGCTGTTTTTTTTAAACAATATTACTAAACTTTTTTTTGTATCTAGTTTTTATTTGGAAAAGTTTAATTTCTTTCATTTCCCCCTGGCCAAGAATCTTTGCCGCCCCCACCCACCCACCCCTTTAACCAAAAAACAAACAAAAAAGTTAATCTATCACCTTCGGTCCAGATTCAAAAAAAAAATCAGGAAAGAGTTTACTTTGAAACGGAAGAGTTCCTGAGCTACAAAACTAGAAGTCTCTTCCTTTTAACAATACTGCTTCTGAAGGATTCCAATGGCCCATCTGTTTATTTCTTCCCCCTAGCAGTGGCCCTAGTTCAGCACTCATCTCCATCTAGGCACTCGGACACACGAAGTGCACGACAACCTTCCATCACCAGGCAAATATGTAATGTTAATACAAACAAGTTAAAAATCCTGTACAAAAGTACATTACGTGAATCAGTAACAAGAAACAAAAAAAAGTTCCCAAGTGTAGGTATCCCTAATAAATTAACAAATTGATGGCAACTGCACAGTGTGCACTGACAATTGGTTGGATAGTCCCTGGTTTATCAACTCAGACTTGATGTTAAATATTTCACCTTTACTGCATTTTTGAATTGTACAAAAAACTAGTGCTTTTTGGCTGTAATTTTTTTTTACAATTCATCTTTAAAATGATCAGCTTCTTCATCTTCTGGCTCCAACTTCTCCGCTTCCTCATCCTCTTCGAGATTCTCATCAACAGCACGACCATCTTTTCCTCCGCTCTCTATGAATGTGACAAAAGATTCAAGTGTCCTCACCATTGAAATCTATAATCATTCGCTCAGAACCAGCAGGGAAGAACTTCAGGATCGGGAAACTGTGGATTTTCATGGACTCAATTTCATTAGCAGTGGAATCCATCATTCCAATAACTATTTTGTCATTATCCTTGTACTTTTCTCCCAGCTGTTTGCAGTGACCGCACCATGGAGCATAGAATTCAACAAAAACATCCTCAGTTTCGTCAAAGGCAACTTCCTCAAAGTTTTTGCCAACTAGGACTTTGACAGAAGTTTTGTCCCAGTCTTCAGGAATGTCTTGGCTCATGAGGTGAGGCTTCAACTTCCCTTCCAAGAACTGGTTGCAGAAATCTCTTACATTCTCGACAGTGATGTCCTTGGTCTCTGGCTTGTAGTTGGTCATCTCCTCTTCGAGGGTGATGATGCAAATGGCCGGGCATTCCTCTGTCTTCAAACCGAAAAATTCCAGAACTCTTTGGTTGTCATCAACTTCGCTGTCGATGTAGATGAATAGGACATTTCTCTTGAAGCTTTCCACTGCTTTCTTGAAGTTGTTCAAATTGTCCTGGAAGCTCGGTGAGCTCTTGGGGATGAACAGCAGCATGTGGGTCTTGATATCACCGCCGAAGATCTTTGGAGCAGTCTGCTCAGTGAACTCAATAACCAGAGGCAGCTGGTTGCTTTTGATAAATTTGACTAGATTCTCCTTCGTATATTCTCCATCATAGACATTATGACCCTCATTGAATTTCTTAAAAAGGACAACTCCATCCTTCTTCACATCATACTTGGTAAAGATGGCTGCATCTGAAGCGATTCTGAATGGCACCTCGGCAATGGCCTCTACAGGAATATTTTGGCATCGCTCCCTTCCCCATCCTTGAAAAACCCAATGACAAACACTTCGGATGACTCTACTAGTTTCTCAACATCTGCTTCAGTGATGGTGTCTGCTGTGGGTCCCGTGCGTTTCTTCAGCCAGTTAACAATATCTTCATGCTGTCTTCCAGCTGCATAGTCCTTCAGATTGCTCTTGTCTCCATTTAAAAAAAACGTAATGGTGGGGTATCCCCGCACTGGATGTTGATGGTTGGGTCAAAATCCTGGAACACTCTCCCTAATAGCACTGTGGGAGTACCTTCACTACACGGACTGCAGTTGTTCACGAAGGCGGCTCACCACCACCTTCTCAAGGGCAATTAGAGATGGGCAATAAATGCTGGCCTTGCCAGCAACGCCCACAATACAAGTTGCCCTTGTGAATGAATTAATAAAAAAAGAGTTTATTCAATGCGCTAGAATAATGGACTGGAATAATATCAGAGACAGGCTGCTCTGTGATTGACATTTACTAAAAATTACTGACCCGGATCATAACGACATGCGACTCCAGCAGGATCTCTGGGAACGAGGGTTTCAGTACCTCCAGGCTGATATTCGGTACTGCAATGATAAAGTTCTTATTACGATGTGCCCATATACGTGGAACCACGAAGTCCAGTGGGTAGTTATTGGCTTTAGCACATGCTCCGTTGAATGATGGACAATAGCTTGTATAGCGTAGAACATCCAATGGAATTTTGTAGAATACTGGTAAAAGGAATGGCAAACTAAGAGTGCTTGGGAAAGTGTGACTGAAGGCTAGGGGAAAAGATGGAGTTTGAGACAGTTTTTAAATGGGAGAGAGAGGTCGAGAGGCAAATGGGTCTTGGAGGAAGGTTCAAACAGTAGAAGTTAGCAGCTGTCAGTAGTGGGACAGTAGCGGGCACCATGAACAGGAGGCCAACAGTTCAGATCACAGCAGTGGGAGGGAGAGCGTCTGGAAGAAGTTGCAAAGGTAGACTGGAGCAAGGGCATGGAGCTATTCAAAGATGAAGACATGGAGGGATTTGAATCATAGAATGAAAGCGTGCCATTTGGCCCATCTTGCCTGTGCCAGCTCTTTGAAAGAGCTATCCAATTAGTCTCACTCCCTTGCTCTTTCCCCACCACCCTGCTAATTTCCCCCCCTTCATGTATGTTTCCAATTCTCTTTTGAAAGTTACTATTAAATCTGCTTCCTTTCAGGCAGTGCATACCAGATCATAACTCGCTGTGTTAAATTTCTTCTCATTTCCCTCTGGATTTTTTGCGAATTATCTTAAATCTGTTTGCTCTGGTTACCGACCCTCCTACTAGTGGAAACAGGGATCACTATCTACTCAATTAAAACCCCTCATAATTTTGAACACCTCTATTAAAACTCTCCATAGCCTTCGGAAAAAAAAAGGGGGGGGGGGAGGGGAAATTTAGAAATCTAAAGAGAAAGGTCAAGGCAATAGAGCAGTGTAGCGATTTGGGTAAAAATAAGCAGAGTGTGACAGGAAGGGACAGAGAGTTTAACGGTAGCAGTGCAGCAGAGAATAAGGTCAAAGCAGGGAATAATGGTAAAATATTTAAATTAAAGGCTCTTTATCTGAATGTACAAGATAGATGAACTAGTGCCACAATAGAGATAAATGGATTAGATCCAATAGCCATTACTGAGACATGGTTGCAAGGTGGCCAAGGTTGGGAACTAAATGTTCTTGGGTACTTGACGTTTCAAAAAGACAGGCAGAATGGAAAAGGAGGGGGAGTAGCCCTGATAATAGAGGATGACATAAGGACAGTTGCGAGAAAGGATCTCGGCTCGGAAGAGCAGGAAATAGAATCAGTATGGGTGGAGATAAGGACTAACGAGGCAGTAAACACTGGTAGGAGTAGTATATAGGCCCCCGAACAGTAGCTATACCTTTGGACAGAATATTAATCAAGAAATAGTAGGAGCTTGCAACAAAGGTAATGCAATAATCTTGGGGGACTTTAATCTTCATATAGACTGGACAAATCAAATTGACAAAGGTAGTCTGGAGGACGAATTCATGGAATGCATTTGAGACAGTTTCCTAGAACAACATGTCACAGAACCAACCAGGGAACAGGCCATTTTAGATCTCTTATTGTGTAATGAGACAGGGTTAATTAGCAATCTCATAGTAAAGGATCCTCTGGGGCAGAGTGTTCATAAGATTAGAGAATTTCATGTTAATTTTGAGAGTGACTTGCCTAAGTCCGAAACTAGAGTCTTAAACTTAAATAAAGCCAATTTCATTATGAGGGGCGAGTTGGCTAAGGTAGATTGAAAAAATAGATTAAAAAGATATGGCGGTAGATAAGCAGTGGCTAGCATTTAAAGAAATATTTCATAATTCTCAACAAAAATACATTCCATTGAGAAACAAAAGCTCCACGGGAAAAGTGATCCAACCGTGGCTAACTAAAGAAGTTAAGGATAGCATTAGATTGAAAGAAGCAGCTTATAATGTTGCAAAGCATAATAGCAACCCTGAGGATTGGGAGAGTTTCAGAAACCAGCAAAGGTTGACCAAAAAATTGTTAAAAAAGGGAAAAAATAGAATGAGAGAGAAAACTAGCAAGAAATATAAAAGCAGATTGTAAGAGTTTCTACAAGTACGTAAAAAGGAAAAGAGTAGCAAAAGTAAACGTTGGTCCCTTAGAGGCTGAGACAGGAGAAATGATTATGGGGAATAAGGAAATGGCAGAAACGTTAAACAAATATTTTGTATCTGTCTTCACATCAGAAGACACAAATAGCATACCAAAAATGGTGGGGAACCAAGGGTCTAATGAGGGTGAGGAACTTAACGTCATTAATATAAGTAGAGAAAAAGTACTAGAGAAATTAATGGGACTAAAAGCCGATAAATCCCCTGGACCCGACGGCCTACATCCTAGGGTTCTAAAAGAGGTGGCTGCAGAGATAGTGGATGCATTGGATTTGATCTTCCAAAATTCCCTAGATTCTGGAATGGTCCCAGCAGAATGGAAGGTCGCAAATGTGACACCGCTATTCAAGAAAGGAGGGAGAGAGAAAACAGGGAACTACAGGCCAGTTAGCCTGACATCAGTCATCGGGAAATGCTGGAATCCATTGTTAAGGAAGTTGTATCAGGGCACTTGGAAAATCATAACATGATTAGGCAGAGTCAACATGGGTTTATGAAAGGGAAATCGTGTTTGACAAATTTATTAGAGTTTTTTGAGGATGTAACTGGCAGGGTAGATAAAGGGGAACCAGTGGCTGCAGTATATTTGGATTTCCAGAAGGCATTCGATAAGGTGCCACATAAAAGGTTATTACACAAGATTAGGGCTCATGGGGTTGGGGGTAATATAGTAGTATGGATAGAGGATTGGTTAATGGACAGTAAACAGAGAGTAGGGATAAACAGATCTTTTTCAGGTTGGCAGGCTGTAACTAGTGGGGTGCCGCAAGGATCAGTGTTGGGGCCTCAGCTATTTACAATCTATATTAATGACCTAGATGAAGGGGCCGAGTGTAATGTATCCAAGTTTGCTGATGATACAAAGCTAGGTGGGACAGTAAGCTGTGAGGAGAACACAGAGTCTGCAAAGGGATATAGATAGACTGAGTGAGTGGGCAGTAAGGTGGCAGGTGGAGTATAATGTAGGGAAATGTGAGGTTATTCACTTTGGTAGGAAGAATAGAAAAACAGAATATTTTTTAAATGGTGAGAAACTTTCAAATGTTGGTGTTCAGAGGGATTTGGGTGTCCTCGTGCAAGAAACACAGAAAGCTAGCATGCAGGTACAGCAAGCAATAAAGGAAGGCAAATGGCATGTTGGCTTTTATTGCAAGGGGGGTGGAGTATAAGAGTAAGTAAGTCTTGCTACAATTATACAGGGCCTTGGTGAGACCACACCTGGAGTACTGTGCACAGTTTTGGTCTCCTTATCTAACGAAGGATATACTTGCCTTGGAGGCGGTGCAATGAAGGATTAGAAATCAGCAAAGGGGGACCAAGAAATTGATAAAGAAAGCAAAAATGGAATATGAGCACAAACTAACGAAAAATATAAAGACGGATTGTAAAAACTTCTATAGGTACGTGAAAAGGAAAAGGCTGGCGAAGGTAAATGTAGGTCCTTTACAGTCAGAGACGGGAGAATTTATAATGGGGAATGAGGAAATGGCAGAGAAATTAAATAAATACTTTGTTTCTGCCTTCACGGAAGACACAAAACACCTCCCAGAAATACGAGAAAACCAAGGGTGTGGCGAGAATGAGGAACTTAAAGAAATTATTAGTAAAAAAACAGTACTAGCAAAATTAATGGGACTAAAAGTCGATAAATCCCAAGGACCAGATGACCTACATCCTGGTGTTTTAAAAGAGTTGGCCATTGGGATAGTGGACGCATTGGTTGTCATCTTCCAAAATTCTATAGATTCTGGAACGGTTCCTGCAGATTGGAGGATAGCAAATGTAACCCCGCTATTTAAGAGAGGAGGGAGAGAAAAAACGGGGAACTACAGACCTGTTAGCCTCACATCAGTAGTTGGGAAAATGCTGGAATCTATTATAAAGGATGCAATAACTGGGCACTTGGAAACTAATGGTAAGATTGGGCAGAGTTAACATGGATTTATGAAAGGGAAATCTTGTTTAACAAACCTATTGGAGTTCTTTGAGGATATAACTAGTGGCGTAGACAAAGGGGAACCGGTAGATGTGGTGTGTTTGGATTTTCAGAAGGCCTTCGATAAGGTCCCACATAAGAGGTTGGTAAACAAAATTAGGGCACATGAAATTGGGGGTAGTATACTAGCATGGATTGAGTATTGGTTAACACACAGAAAACAAAGAGTAGGGATAAACAGGTCTTTTTCAGGATGGCAGGCTGTGACTAGTGGGGTACCACAAGGATCGGTGCTTGGGCCCCAGCTATTCACAATCTATATCAATGATTTGGATGAGGGGACTAAATGTAACATTTCCAAATTTGCTGAGGATACAAAGCTAGGTGGCAGTGTCAGTTGTGAAGAGGATGTGAAGAGGCTTCAAGGGGATCGCGACAGGCTCAGTGAGTGGGCGAGGACATGGCAGATGGAATATAATGTGGATAAATGTGAAGTTATCCACTTTGGTAGAAAAAACAGAAAGGCAGAGTGCAGCGAAGATTCACCAGACTGATACCTGGGATGGCAGAAATGACGTATGAGGAGAGATTGGGTCGACTGGGTTTATACTCGCTGGATTTCAGAAGAATGAGAGGGGATCTCATTGAAACATATAAAATTCTAACAGGACTAGACAGACTTGATGCAGGAAGGATGTTCCCGATGGCCGGGGAGTCCAGGATCAGGGGTCACAGTCTAAGAATAAGGGGTAAGCCATTTAAGACAGAGATGAGGAGAAATTTCTTCACCCAGAGAGTGGTGAACCTGTGGAATTCTCTACCACAGAAGGCAGTTGAGGCCAATTCATTAAATATATTCAAGAAGGAGTTAGATATATTTAAGGCTAAAGGGATATGGGGAGAAGGCAGGGACAGGGTACTGAATTTGGATGATCAGCCATGATCTCATTAAATGGCGGAACAGGCTCGAGGGGCCGAATGGCCTACTCCTGCTCCTATGTTTCTATGTGAAAGATTGGGGAATGCAGATGCTCAAAGGGACCTGGGTGTCCTTGTACATGAGTCACTGAAAGTGAATGTGCAGGTGCAGCAAGACATTAGGAAGGCAAATGGTATGCTGGCCTTCATTACAAGAGGATTTGAGTACAGGAGTAAAGAAGTCTTACTCCAATTATATCGGGCCTTGGTGAGACCACACCTGGAGTACTGTGTACAATTTTGGTCTCCTTACCTAAGGAAGCCATGGTGTGGAGATGCCGGAGTTGGACTGGGGTGGACAAATGTAAGAAGTCACACAACACCAGGTTATAGTCCAACAGCTTTATTTGAAATCACAAGCTTTCGGAGCGCTGCTCCTTCATCAGAGGGATTAACAGGGAAGGCTACTCCCTCTGACAAAGGAGCAGCGCTCCGAAAGCTTGTGATTTCAAATAAAGCTGTTGGACTATAACCTGGTGTTGTGTGACTTCTTACATTTACCTAAGGAAGGATATACTTGCCATAGAGGGAGTGCAACGAAGGTTCACGAGATTGATTCCTGGGATGGCGGGACTGTCGTATGAGAAGAGATTGCATAAACAAGGCCTGTATTCTCCTGAATTCAGAAGAATGAGGGGGGATCTCATTGAAGCATAATAAATTATTACAGAGTTTGATAGGTTGGATGCTGGGAAAATGTTTCCCTTGGCTAGGGAGTCCAGAACCAGGGGCCACAGCCTCAGCATAAAGGGTAGGCCATTCAGGACTGAGATGAGAAGAAATTTCTTCACACAGAGGGTGGTGAATCTTTGGAATTCTCTATCCCAGAGGGCTGTGGAGGCTCAGTCATTGGGTATATTCAAAACAGAAGTTGATAGATTTCTGACTAGTAAGGGCATCAAGGGATATGGCGATAAGGCCGGTGAATGGAATTGAGGCAGAAGATCAACCATGATCTCATTGAAAGGCGGAGCAGGCTCGAAGGGCCTACTCCTGCTCCTAGTTCTTATGCTCTTATGATTACTTGGATAAGAGGGCTGTCCTATGATGAGAGGTTGTGTAGAATGGGCCGATACTCTCTGGAGTTTAGAAGAATGAGAGGTGATCTCATTGAAACATACAAGATTCTGAAGGGGATTGACAGGGTAGATGCTGAGAGGTTGTTTCCCCTGGCTGGAGTGTCTATAATTTAGGGGCATAGTCTCAGGCTAAGGGGTCGGCCATTTAAGACTGAGATGAGGAGAGATTTCTTCACTCAGGGGGTGGTGAATCTTTGGAATTCTCTGCCCCAGAGGGCTGTGAATGCTGAGTCTTTGAGTATATTCAAAGCTGAGATAAATAGATTTTTGGATTCTAGGGGAATCAAGGGATATGGAGATTGGGCGGGAAAGTAGAGTTCAGGTCGATGATCAGCCATGATCTTACTGAATGGCGGAGCAGACTCGAGGGGCCATATTGCCTACTGCTCTTATTTCTTATGTTCTTCTCTGCTCCGAGGAAACAATCCCAGTTTCTCCACATAACTGAAGTCCCTCATCCCTGGTACTATTCTAGTAAATGTCCTCTGCTCCCTCTCCAAGGCCTTGACATCCTTCCGAAAATGTGGTTCCCAGAATTGGGCACAGTACTCCAGTTGGGGCCTAACCAGTGTTAGAGTTATAATTATAGAGTCATAATGCTACAGAAGGAGGCCATTCAGCCCATCGCGTCCGTGCTGGCTCTCTGCAGAGCAATCCAGTCAGTCCCATTCCCCCGCTCTATCCCCGTAGCCCTGCAATTTTATTTCCCTCAAGTGTCTATCCAGTCTCCCCTAGAAAACAGAGTGTCTCCGCTTCCGCAACTTCCGTTGGCAGCGAATTCCAGCTCATCACCACTCGCTGCGTAAAATTTTTTTTCCTCACATCCCCCTGTATCTCTTGCCCAAAACCTTAAATCTGTGTCCCCTAGTCCTTGCACCATCAACTAGTGGGAACAGTCTTTCCCTGTCTAGCCTATCCAAACCCAACATAATCTTGTACACCTCTATCAAATCACCCCTCAACCTCCTTTGCTCTAATGAAAACAAATCCAGCTTTTCCAACCTGTCCTTGTAGCCAAGATCCCCCATTTTAATCTTCATATTGATTGGGCAAATCAAATTGGCCTCGAGGAAGAGTTCATACAATGTATCCTGGATGGTTTCCGAGAACAATACATTGTGGAACCAACCAGGGAGCAGGCTATCTTAGATCTGGTACTGTGTAATGAGACAGGATGAAAAAATGATCTCATAGTAAAGGATAGCGGCAGAGCTTAAAAGCGGCGGCAGCTTCAAATCGGCGGCAGTTGCAAGGTGAGGCCTGATCTGAGCATTGGACCTGTGAGGGGGCAGTGACCGGCGGCAGAGCTTAAAAGCGGCGGCAGATTCAAATCGGCGGCAGTTGCGAGGTGAGGCCCGATCAGAGCATTGGACCTGTGAGGGGGCAGTGACCGGCGGCAGAGCTTAAAAGCGGTGGCAGTTTCAAATCGGCGGCAGTTGCGAGGTGAGGCCCGATCAGAGCATTGGACCTGTGAGGGGGCAGTGACCGGCGGCAGAGCTTAAAAGCGGCGGCAGTTTCAAATCGGCGGCAGTTGCGAGGTGAGGCGTACCAATTCAACAGCAGAGGAGAGAGGTAAAAAGTAATCCAAGCGTGACGTCACCAGGAAGCAGGTAAGTGATTGGTTGGTGAGTATTTCTTTTATTACAAGCTTAAATTCTGCGGTTTATATTTTCTTGGGTCTCTGTGGTGTAGTGGGGACAGTTGGTAAATAAGCGCCCTAGAGTATATCTTTAACTGGTGGTATTGAATTAATTTAAACTAATTAAAGGGGTAAGTCATGCCAGGAGAGCCCAGCCCCGTGTTATGCTCCTCTTGCTCTATGTGGGAATTCAGGGACGCTGCCAGTGTCCCTGATGACGTGTGCCAGAAATGCATCCAGCTGCAGCTACTAACGGGCCATATTGAGGCGCTGGAGCTGCGGATGGATGGGTTGTGGAGCATTCACAATGCTGAGAGGGTCGTGCATTACACGTTTGATGAGTTGTTCACGCCGCAGGGTAGGGCTGCACAGGCAGGAGGGAAATGGGTGACCACCAGGCGGAGCAGTAGAAGCAGGCAGGTAGTGCAGGAGACCCCTGTGGCCATCCCCCTTTCAAACAGGTATACCAATTTGGATACTGTTGAGGGGGATGACTCACCAGAGGAAGGCAGCAGCAGCCAACTTCCTGGCACCAGGGGTGTTGCTGCTGCTCAGGAAGGGAGGAAAAAGAGTGGGAGAGCAATAGTGGTAGGGGATTCTATCGTAAGGGGAACAGATAGACGGTTCTGTGGCCGTAGACGTGACTCCAGGATGGTTTGTTGCTTCCCTGGTGCCAGGGTCAAGGATGTCACTGAATGGCTGCAGGGCATTCTGAAGGGGGAGGGTGAACAGGCAGAGGTCGTGGTTCACATTGGGACCAACGACATAGGTAGGAAGAGGGATGAGGTCCTGCAACAAGAATTTAGGGAGCTAGGTAGCAGATTAAAGAGCAGGACCTCAAAGGTTGTAATCTCTGGATTACTCCCGGTGCCACGTGCTAGTGAGTATAGGAATAGGAGGATAGAGCAGATGAATGCGTGGCTAAAGAGTTGGTGCAGGAGGGAGGGCTTTAGTTTCCAGGATCACTGGGCCTGCTTCTGGGAAAGGTGGGACTTGTACAAGTCGGACGGGTTGCACCTGAACCAGAGCGGGATAAATATCCTTGCGGGGAGGTTTGCTAGCACCGTTCGGGAGGGTTTAAACTAAAATGGCAGGGGGTTGGGAAGCTGAGCAGGGAGACAGAGGAAAGGAAAACAGGGATAAAAGCAAAAGATAGGAAGGAGAAAAACAAAAGTGGCAGTCAGAGAAATCAACAGTTTAAATCAAACGTGGCCACAGTAAATAATAATTCTAATAGGTCTAAGAGCGTTAAAAAAACAAGCCTAAAGGCTTTGTGTCTTAATGCGAGGAGCATTTGTAATAAAGTGGACGAATTGGCTGCGCAAATAGAGGTAAACGAATATGATTTGGTTGGGATTACGGAAACGTGGCTCAAGGATGGCCAAGACTGGGAACTCAACATCCAGGGGTATTCGATATTCAGGAAAGATAGGCAAAAAGGAAAGGGAGGTGGGGTGGCATTACTGGTTAAAGAAGGGATTAATACAATTGTAATGAAGGATATTAGCTCTGATGATGTGGAATCTGTATGGGTAGAATTGAGAAATACTAAGGGGAAAAAAACATTAGTGGGAGTGGTATAGAGACCTCCAAACAGTAAGGTGGAGGTTGGGGATGGCATTAAAAGGGAAATTAAAGAAGCGTGCAATAAGGGCACAGCAGTCATCATGGGTGACTTTAACCTACATATAGATTGGGCCAACCAAATTAGTAACAATACTGCGGAGGAGGAATTCCTGGAGTGTTTACGGGATGGTTTCCTGGACCAATATGTTGAGGAACCAACCAGAGATCAGGCCATCTTAGACTGGGTATTATGCAACGAGAAAGGATTAATTAGCAATCTTGTTGTGCGAGGCCCCTTGGGTCGGAGCGATCATAATATGATCGAATTCTTCATTAAGATGGAGAATGAAGTAGTTGACTCAGAGACAAGGGTCCTCAATTTAAATAAAGGAAACTACGATGGTCTGAGGAGCGAGTTGGGTAGGATTGAGTGGGGAATGGCGCTCAAAGGGTTGACGGTGGATCGGCAATGGCAAACATTCAAAGACCGAATGGATGAGCTCCAGAATTTGTTCATCCCAGTTTGGCGTTAAAATAAAACAAAAAAAGTGACTCAACCGTAACTAACAAGGGAAATTAGGGATAGCATAAGATCCAAGGAGAGGACATATAAATTGGCTAGAAAAAGCAATAATCCTGAGGATTGGGAGCAGTTTAGGAGTCAACAAAGGAGGACAAAGGGATTAATTAAGAAAGGGAAAATAGAATATGAGAGTAAGCTAGCAGGGAACATAAAAACTGACTGTAAAAGCTTTTATAGATATGTGAAGAGAAAAAGATTAGTGAAGTCAAGCGTAGGTCCCTTACAGTCAGAATCAGGGGAATTTATAATGGGAAACAAGGAAATGGCAGACCAACTAAATGCATACTTTGGTTCTGTCTTCACAAAGGAGGACACAAATAACCTCCCAGGAATATCGGCAAACATAGGGACTAATGAGAGGGAGGAGCTGACAGAAATTAGTATCTCTAGGGATATGGTGTTGGGTAAGTTGAGGGGACTGAAGGCCGACAAATCCCCGGGGCCTGATAAACTACATCCTAGGGTACTTAAGGAGGTGGCCCTGGAGATAGCAGATGCTCTAAGGATCATCTTCCGGAACTCCATTGACTCGGGAACAGTACCCGTGGATTGGAGGGTAGCTAATGTTACCCCAATATTTAAAAAGGGGGGTAGAGAGAAAGCAGGGAATTATAGACCAGTAAGCCTTACATCGGTTGTGGGCAAAATGCTAGAGTCCATTATTAAGGATAAAATAGCGGAGCACTTGACAAATGGGGAAAGGATCGGACAGAGTCAACATGGATTTACAAAGGGTAAATCGTGTTTGACTAATCTGCTGGAATTTTTTGAGGAAGTAACTGGTAAAATAGATGGGGGAGAGCCAGTGGATGTGGTGTACCTTGACTTCCAGAAAGCCTTCGATAAGGTTCCACACAAAAGATTATCATGCAAAATTAAGGCTCATGGGATTGGGGGCAAAGTATTAACGTGGATAGAGAACTGGCTGGCGGATAGAAAACAGAGAGTTGGAATAAACGGCTCGTTTTCGGAGTGGCAGGCAGTGACCAGCGGGGTGCCGCAAGGATCTGTCCTGGGACCCCAGCTGTTCACAATATATATAAATGATCTGGATCAGGGAATTGGATGCAATATTTCCAAATTCGCTGACGACACTAAACTAGGAGGAGGGGTGGGCTCTGATGAGGATGTCAGGAGGCTACAGTGCGATTTGGACAGGTTGGGGGAATGGGCAGATACGTGGCAGATGCACTATAATGTGGATAAATGCGAGGTTATCCACTTTGGGGGTAAAAACAGGAGGGTAGATTATTATCTAAATGGCAATAGATTGGGAGATGGGGAAGTGCAGAGGGACCTGGGTGTTCTTGTGCACCAGTCACTGAAGGAGAGCATGCAGGTGCAACAGGCGATCAAGAAGGCAAATGGTATGTTGGCCTTCATATCAAGGGGGTTCGAGTATAGGAATAGGGATACCTTACTACAGCTGTACAAGGTGCTGGTGAGACCGCATCTGGAGTATTGTGTACAGTTTTGGTCGCCCCATCTGCGGAAGGATGTTCTTGCCATGGAAAGAGTGCAACGGCGATTCACCAGGCTGATACCTGGAATGGCGGGAATGACCTACGAAGAGAGATTAAATAGTTTGGGCTTGTACTCACTGGAGTTTAGAAGATTGAGAGGGGATCTCATCGAAACATATAAAATTATGGCAGGCCTGGACAGGCTGAATTCAGAGAGAATGTTTCCAATGGCCGGGGAGCACAGAACCAGGGGCCACAGTCTAAAAATAGCGGGCAAATCATTTAAAACAGAGATGAGGAAGAATTTCTTCACTCAAAGAGTGGTGAGCCTGTGGAATTCCCTGCCACAGAGGGCTGTGAAGGCTAATTCAATAAATATTTTCAAGAGAGAATTGGATATATTTCTGAAGGCTAAGGGGATTAAGGGTTACGGAGAAAAGGCGGGGACGGGGTACTGAACTGGTAAGATCAGCTATGATCTCAGACGAAGATCAGCCATGATCTCATTGAATGGCGGAGCAGGCTCGAAGGGCCGAATGGCCTACTCCTGTTCCTATCTCTATGTTTCTATGGAACATAGGTTCTGATGAAAGCGAGGAACTGAAAGAAATCAGTATTTGTAGGAAAATGGTGTTAGGAAAATTGATGGGACTGAAGGCCGATAAATCCCCAGGGCCTGATGGTCTACATCCCAGGGTACTGAAGGAAGTGGCCCTAGAGATAGTAGATGCATTACTGATCATCTTCCAGAACTCGATAGACTCTGGAACGGTACCCATGGATTGGAGGGTAGCTAATGTTACCCCACTATTCAAAAAAGGTGGTAGAGAAAAAGCGGGGAATTATAGACCGGTAAGCCTGACATCGGTAGTGGGGAAAATGCTAGAGTCTATCATAAAAGATGTAATAGCAGAGCACTTGGAAAGCAGTGACAGGATCCGACAAAGTCAACATGGATTTACAAAAGGTAAAGCATGCTTGACTAATCTACTGGAATTTTTTGAGGATGTAACTGGTAAAATAGATAAGGGAGAACCAGTGGATGTGGTGTATTTGGACTTTCAGAAGGCTTTCGATAAGGTCCCACATAAGAGATTAGCGTGCAAAATTAAGGCACATGGGATTGGGGGCAAGGTATTGACTTGGATAGAGAACTGGTTGGCGGACAGAAAGCAAAGAGTTGGAATAAATGGGTCGTTTTCCGAGTGGCAGGCAGTGACTAGTGGGGTACCGCAAGGATCGGTCCTAGGACCCCAGCTGTTCACAATATATATTAATGATCTGGACGAGGGAATTGGATGTAATATCTCCAAATTTGCAGACGACACAAAGCTGGGCGGGAGGGTAAGCTGTGAGGAGGATGTCGGGAAACTCCAGTACGATTTGGACAGGTTGGGTGATTGGGCAGAAACATGGCAAATGCACTATAATGTGGATAAATGTGAGGTTATCCACTTTGGTGGCAAAAAGAGGAAGGCAGATTATTATTTGAATGGCAATAGATTGGGAGAAGGGGAACTGCAAAGAGACCTGGGTGTCCTTATGCACCAGTCGCTGAAGGTAAGCTTGCAGGTGCAGCAGGCGGTTAAGAAGGCAAATGGTATGTTGGCCTTCGTAGCAAGAGGGTTCGAGTACAGGAACAAGGATGTCTTGCTACAGTTGTACAGGGCCTTGGTGAGACCGCACCTTGAGTATTGTGTGCAGTTTTGGTCGCCTTACCTGAGGAAGGACGTTCTTGCCATGGAAGGAGTGCAGCGAAGATTCACCAGGCTGATACCTGGGATGGCAGGAATGACGTATGAGGAGAGATTGTGTCGATTGGGCTTATACTCACTGGAGTTTAGAAGATTGAGAGGGGATCTCATCGAAACCTATAAAATTCTGTCAGGTCTGGACAGACTAGATGCTGGAAGGATGTTCCCGATGGCGGGGGAGTCCAGAACCAGGGGTCATAGTCTAAGGATAAGGGGTAAGCCATTTAGGACTGAAATGAGGAGGAATTTCTTCACCCAGAGAGTGGTGAACCTGTGGAATTCTCTGCCACAGAGGGCGGTGGGTGGAGGCCAGTTCATTAAATATATTCAAGAAAGAGTTGGATATGTTTCTTGAGGCTGAAGGGATCAAGGGATATGGGGAAAAGGCAGGGACAGGGTACTGAATTTGGATGATCAGCCATGATCTCATTGAATGGCGGAGCAGGCTCGAGGGGCCGAATGGCCTACTCCTGCTCCTATCTTCTATGTTTCTATGATCACCTGGGAAAGAGTGATTGAATTTCAAATTCAATTGGAGGGTGAGAAAGTTGGGTCTCAAACCAGTGTCCTGATCTTAAATAAAGGCAGTTACAAAGGTATGAAGGCAGAGTTGGCTAAAGTGGACTGGGAAAATAGATTAAAGGGTAAGACGGTTGATAAGCAATGGCAGACATTTAAGGAGATAATTCATAACTCTCAACAAAAATATATTCCAGTGAGAAGGAAACACTTTAAGAGAAGGGAGAATCATCCGTGGCTAACTGAGGAAGTAAAGGATGGTATCGATTTTTTTATTCGCTTATAGGATCTGGGCGCCACTGACATCCCTAGTTTCCCTTGAGACGGTGGTGGGGAGCCGCCTTCTTGAACCGCTGCAGTCCGTGTGGTGAAGGTACTCCCACAGTGCTGTTAGGTAGGAAGTTCCAGGATTTTGACCCAGCGACGATGAAGGATCGGCGATATACTTCTAAGTCAGGATGGTGTGTGACTGAGGGGAACCTGGAGGTGGTGGTGTTCCCATGTGCCTGCTGCCCTTGTCCTTCTAGGTGGAAGAGGTCGTGGGTTTGGGAGGTGCTGCCGAAGAAGCCTTGGCGAGTTGCTGCAGTGCATCTTGTAGATGGTACACACTGCAGCCACGGTACGCCAGTGGTGGAGGGAGTGAATGTTTAAGGTGGTGGATGGGGTGCCAATCAAGTGGGCTGCTTTGTCCTGGATGGTGTCGAGCTTCTTGAGTGTTGTTGGAGCTGCACTCATCCAGGCAAGTGGAGAGTATTCCATTACACTCCTGACTTGTGCCTTGTAGATGGTGGAAAGGCTTTGGGGAGTCAGGAGGTGAGACACTCGCCGCAGAATACCTAGCCTCTGACCTGCTCTTGTTGCCACAGTATTTATGTGGCTGGTCCAGTTAAGTTTCTGGTTAGTGGTGACCCCCCAGGATGTTGATAGTGAGGGATTCGGCGACGGTAATGCCGTTGAATGTCAAGGGGAGGTGGTTAGACTCTTGCTTGTTGGAGATAGTCATTGCCCGGCACTTCTGTGGCGCGAATGTTACCTGCCACTTATCAGCCCAAGCCTGAACGTCGTCCAGGTCTTGTTCCTTGCGGGCATGGACTGCTTCATTATCTGAGGAGTTGTGAATGGCGCTGAACACTGTGCAGTCATCAGTGAACATCCCCATTTCTGACCTTATGTTGGAGGGAAGGAATGTTGCCAGGATTAGTGGGAGGCCAGAGGATTGGGAAATTTTTAAAAACCAGTAAAGGACAACTAAAAAAATAAAGACAGAGAAGATGGATTATGAGAGTAAACTAGCAAGAAATATAAAAACAGACAGTAAGAGCTTCTACAGGTATATAAAAAGGAAGAGAGTAGCTAAAGCAAACATTGGTCCGTGAGAGGATGAGTCTGGGGAATTAATAATGGGAAACAGGGAAATGACTTTGAACAAATATTTTGTATCAGTCTTCACGGTAGAAGACACTAAACGCATCCCAATAATGGATAATCAAGGGGCTATTGGGATGAGGGGGTGGGGGGGGGAACTTAAATCAATCACCATCACTAGAGAGAATGTACTAGGCAAACTAATGGGACTAAAGGTGGACAAGTCCCCTGGACCCGATGGCCTGCATCCTAGGGTCTTAAAAGTGGCTGCAGAGATAGTGGATGCATTGGTTGCAATATACCCAAATTCCTTGGATTCTGGAAAGGCCCCAGCGGATTGGAAAACCGCAAATGTAACGCCCCTATTTAAGAAGGGAGGGAGACAGAAAGCAGGAAACTATAGACCAGTTAGCCTAACATCTGTCATTGGGAAAATGCTGGAGTCCATCATTAAGGAAGTGGTAGCAGGACATTTAGAAAATCATAATACAGTCAAGCAGAGTCAGCATGGTTTTATGAAAGGGAAATCATGTTTGAAAATTTGCTGGAGTTCTTTGAGGATGTAACGAGCAGGGTGGATAAAGGGGAACCAGTGGATGTGGTGTATTTGGATTTCCAGAAGGCATTCGATAAGGTGCCACATAAAAGGTTACTGTATAAGATAAGCACTCACGGGGTTGGGGGTAAAATATTAGTATGGATGGATGGATAGAGGATTGGCTAACTAACAGAAAAGAGAGTCGGGATAAATGGGTCATTTTCCGGTTGGCAAACGGTAACTAGTAGGGAACCGCAGGGATCAGTGCTGGGGCCTCAACTATTTACAATCTATATTAATGAACGCTCTATCCACCGGCAAAATTCAGGAGTCGGTTCAGATAACTTTTTTTACTTTTAGTTACTTTTTTTCTCCATTTGTGGCTGTGCAAGCGTGTAGCTGAAGCTGTTGCTAAGCTACAGAGACGCTTGCAACTTGTGCCGATTGTTTTGAAGCTGTTAGGGTTTGTTGCTTTACAGAGCTCCGTATCTTTTACTATAGCGTTCTGTTATCCGGCATTGTTGATGGACTGGCACCAGGTCGGTCCCGTCCGTGCCGGATACCAGAAAGTTTCCTGTCTTAGATCCAAAGAGGAGTCATATAAAGTTGCCAGAAAAAGTAGCAAGCCTGAGGATTGGGAGCAGTTTAGAGTTCAGCAAAAAAGGACCAAAAGATTAAGAGGGGAAAAATAGAGTACGAGAGTAAACTTGCAAGGAACATAAAAGCGGACTGTAAAAGCTTCTACAAGTATGTAAAAAGAAAAAGATTAGTGAAAACAAATGTAGGTCCCTTACAGTCAGAAACGGGAGAATTTATAATGGGGAACAAGGAAATGGCAGAGCAATTAAACAAATACTTTGGTTCTGTCTTTACAGAAGACACTAATAACTTCCCAGAAATGCTAGGGAATCAAGGGTCTAGTGAGAAAGAGGAATTAAAGGAAATTAATATTAGTTAAAAAATATTGCTGCAGAAATTAATGGGACTGAAAGCTGATAAATCCCCAGGGCCTGATAATCCGCATTCCAGAGTACTAAAAGAGGTAGCCATGGAAACAGTGGATGCATTGGGTGTCATCTTCCACAATTCTATAGATTATGGAACAGTTCCTGCAGATTGGAGGGTGGCAAATGTAACCCCACTATTTAAAAAAGGGAGAGAGAAAACAGGGAACTACAGACTGGTTAGCCTAACATCAGTAGTAGGGAAAATGCTAGAGTCTATTATAAAGGATGTGATAACAGGACACTTAGAAAGTATCAACAGGATTAGACAAAGTCAACATGGATTTATGAAAGGGAAATCATGTTTGACAAACCTACTGGAGTTTTTTAAGGATGTAACAGGTAGAATAGATAAGGGAGAACCAGTGGATGTGGCGTATTTGGGTTTTCAGAAGGCCTTTGATAAAGTCCCACATAAGAGGTTAGTGTGCAAAACTGAAGCACATGGGATTGGGGGTAACATACTGGCATGGATTGAAAGTTGGATAACAGACAGGAAACAGAGAGTAGGAATAAATGGGTCTTTTTTGGGGTGGCAGGTGGTGACTAGTGGGGTACTGCAGGGATCAGTGCTTGGGCCCCAGCTATTCACAATATATATCAATGATTTGGATGAGGGAACCAAATGTAATATTTCCAAGTTTGCTGACAACACGAAACTAGGTGGGATTGAGAGTTGGGAGGAGGATGCAAAGAGGCTACAAGGCGATTTAGACAAGTTGAGTGAGCGGGCAAATACATGGCAGATGCAGTATAACGTGGATAAATGTGAAGTTATCCACTTCAGTAGGAAAAACAGAAAGGCAGAGTTTTATTTAAATGGTGATAGATTGGAAAATGTTGATGTACAAAGGGACCTGGGTGTCCTTGTACACGTGTCACTGAAAGAAAACATGCAGGTGCAGCAAGCAGTTAGGAAGGCAAATGGCATGTTGGCCTTCATTGCAAGAGGATTTGAGTACAGGAACAAGGATGTCTTACTACAGTTATACAAGGCCTTGGTGAGACCACACCTGGAGTACTGTGTGCAGTTTTGGTCTCCTTACCTAAGAAAGGATATACTTGCCATAGAGGGAGTGCAGCAAAGCTCCACCAGACTGATTCCTGGGATGGCAGGACTGTCGTATGAGGAGAGATTGGGTCGACTAGGCCTGTATTCACTAGAGTTTAGAAGAATGAGAGAGGATCTCATTGAAACGTATAAAATTCTGACAGGACTAGACAGACTGGATGCAGGGAGGATGTTTCCCCTGGCTGGGGGGGGTCTAGAACGAGGGGTCACAGTCTCAGGATACAGGGTAGGACATTTAGGACTGAGATGAGGAGAAATTTCTTCACTCAGATGGTGGTGAGCCTGTGGAATTCTCTATCACAGAGGGCTGTGGAGGCCAAGTCACTGAATATATTTAAAAAGGAGATAGATAGATTTCTAGACGCAAAAGGCGTCAAGGGGTATGGGGAGAGCAGGAATATGGTATTGAGATAGAGGTCAGCCATGATCATATTGAATGGCGGAGCAGGTTCGAAAGGCCGAATGGCCTACTCCTGCTCCTATTTTTCTATCTATGTAAAGAATCTGCAAAGGGATATAGACAGGCTAAGTGAGTAGGCAAACATTTGGCAGATGGAGTATAATGTGGGAAAGTGAGAGGTTATCCACTTTGGTAAGAAAAATAAAAAAGCAAATTATTATTTAAATGGAGAGAGATTACAAAATGCTGCAGTACAGAGAGACCTGGGGGTCCTTGTGCATGTAACACAAAAAGTTAGCATGCAGGTACAGCTAGTAATCAGGAAGGCAAATGGAATGTTGGTCTTTATTGCAAGGGGGGTGGAGTATAAAAGCAGGGAAGTCGCGCTACAACTGTACAGGGTATTGGTGAGACCACACCTGGAGTACTGAGAACAGTTTGGTCTCCTTATTTAAGGAAGGATATACTTGCATTGGAGGCAGTTCAGAGAAAGTTCACGAGGTTGATTCCTGAGATGAAGGGGTTGACTTATGAAGAAAGGTTGAGTAGGTTGGGCCTCTACTCATTGGAATTCAGAAGAATGAGAGGCGATCTTATCGAAACATATAAGATTGTGAGGGGGCTTGATCGGGTGGATGCGGGGAGGATGTTTCCACTGATGGGTGAGACTAGAACTAGGGGGCATAATCTTAGAATAAGGGGCTGCCGTTTTAAAACTGAGATGAGGAGAAACTTCTTCACTCAGAGGGTAGTAAATCGATGGAATTTGCTACCTCAAGAGAGCTGTGGAAGCTGCGACATTAAATAAATTTAAAACGGAGATAGACAGTTTCCCAGCTGATAAGGGAATTAGGGGTTACGGGGAGCGGGCAGGGAAGTGGACGTGAGTCTAGGTTCGGATCAGCCATGATCCTATTGAATGGCGGAGCAGGCCCGAGGGGCCGTATGGCCGACTCCTGCTCCTACTTCTTATGTTCTTATGTTCTAACCCCAGGTATCATTCTGGTAACCCTACGCTGCACTCCCTCCAAGGCCAATATATCCTTCCGAAGGTGTGGTGCCCAGAACTGCTCCCAGTGCTCCAGGTGTGGTCTAACCAGGGTTTTGTACAGCTGCAGCATAACTTCTACCCCCTTGTATTCCAGTCCTCTAGATATAAAGGCCAGTATTCCATTAGCCTTTTTGATTATTTTTTTGCACCTGTCCATGACATTTTAAAGATCTATGTACCTGAACCCCCAAGTCTCTTTGGCCATCCACTGTTTTCAGCTTTTCACATTTAGAAAGTACCCTGTTCGATCCTTTTTAGGTCCAAAGTGGATGACCTCACATTTGCTTACATTGAACGCCATTTGCCAGAGTTTTATCCATTCACTGAATCTATGAATATCTCGTGGTAATTTTATACTTTCATCTACAATGCTGCCCATCTTTGTGCCATCGGTATGACTTTCCTTCCCATCATCCAAGTCGTTAATAAATATGGTGAATAGTTGAAGCCCTAACACCGATCCCTGCAGGACACCACTAGTCATCTCCTGCCAATTAGAATAGCTGCCCATTATCCCTACTCTGTCTCCTGCCGCTCAGCCAATTTCCTAAGTAGGTCAATAATTTGCCTTCAATTCCATGCCACCTTTAAGGATTTGAGAATGTGCACCCCCAGAACCCTGTTCTTGCACCGCTCCCCCCTCAAAATAGTACCATTTAGATTATACTGCCTCTCTATGTTGTTTCTCCCAAAGTGCATTACTTCACACTTAGCCAATTAAATTGCATCTGCCATGTGTCTGCCTATTTCACCAGTCTGTCTATGTCCTCCTGAAGTCTGCTATGATCCTGCTCACTATTTAAGCTTGGAGAAAAAAAGGTGAGTTTGGACCCATGATTCCCAGAGCTCTCCACCACGAGGGGTTTTTCTCACCTCATGTCCTGGTCTGTTGCAGACTCATTGATAAGAGATTGATTACCATGATAAGTCACAGCTCTATTATTATTGCACAATATGACTCCAGGATGGTAGAAGGCAAACTAGATAAACCTTGGTCTTTTATCGTCTAGCAATTCTCATGTTCCTAAGCCCGAATTCATCCAAGGCTTGATGTTGGATAGGCCGTCCGGCAGCACAAAATTGGTAGCAGGGTCAAGAGAAGTGATGGAGAGGTAGAGCTGTCTATCACCAGTATGTGTGGAAGGTGAGCCCAAGGATGTGCACCATGGAGGTAACAAAGGGCCCCACCATCCCAACAATAGATCCTTGGGGAATTCCTGAGGTGACAATGTGGGAGAGGAAATAAGCCATCCAGATAGTGAGAAGTGAAACCACGCACAGGCAGTAGCATGGAGCCAGACCATGGCGGAGAGGCAGTGAAGGACGACAATATGACCAATAGTCTCAAACACTGAAGAGATTGAGCAGGATAAGGAGGGACAGTGCACCACCATCAACGTCATACAGGATATATTCATGATTTTTCCCAGGGCAGACACTGGACTAGAGGGATTCAAACCAGGAATTTCTGGAGAGATGGGCACAGAACAGTGAGATGATGCCATGCCTCAGAAAGGGACTTTAATTAGTTAGAAGGAACAGATAGGTCAAAGGTGGCCGCTGTGTTTAAGTGGTGGCTGATATCATTTTAGAATAACTCTGCCATCATCTGCAACTTTATAGAGCATTTAGAGGGCAATAAAGTTTTTAAAAAAAATGAATACAAGAATTTAGCAGTGCACTGGTATCCTTGTTTACAAATCCCTACATAGTCTCACTCCACCCTACTTCTGCAATCTCCTCTGGCCGACAGCCAGGTTCATACTCTCTGTTCTTTTGAGTCAGGCCTTCTGATAGTGGAATGGGGAGAGAGGGAGGGCAATTCTTTGACTTCATTTTTGGTTCCAATTGCTGCTCAGCATCATACTTCTCTCTCCCCATCCACCCTCATGAAGCACCTTAGGATGTCTATGTTAAGGTGCTAGGTGAAATGTTAGTAACTATGTGCATTTACTACTCTTGAAGGTAATGGTGCAGCAGTCCCAGCATTTATTAATGATTGTGCCCGTAGAGAGACAACGCAGTCTTAACAGTTTCTATAAACACATCTCCATTCATACTCTTGCGGACAACCTATCTATGCACCAAAAAATACTCATTAATGGGTTTCCTATGTACTGAATGATCAAGCCAAGGGTCAGATTTTAGTCACGAGAGGTTTATTATTACAATCACTGCAGCAGCCACTTACATTTGACATTGACATGGTCCTCGATGTTCCACAATGAGTTGGGGGTTTCTTTAAGGTACGGACTGCAGCTGACTTCAACCTGCTCCCAACCCCTAGAAACACCAAAGACCACAGAGGCACAAGTGAGCGCCAAATTTTCAAGTGTTGAAGCAGTAAAGCAGCACTCATGAAATAAACTTTGGTATGAGGGGCGAGTTGGCGAAGGTAGATTGAGAAACTACATTAAAAGGGATGATGGTAAACAAGCAATGGCTAGCATTTAAAGAATTAATACATCATTTACAACAAATATGCATTCCTTTAAGGCATAAAAACCCTGCAGTAGAGGCCAATTCATTAAATATATTCAAGAAGGAGTTAGATATATTTCTTAAGGCTAAAGGGATATGGAGAGAAGGCAGGGACAGGGTACTGAATTTGGATGATCAGCCATGATCGCATTGAATGGCGGAGCAGGCTCGAGGGGCCGAATGGCCTACTCCTGCTCCTATCTCTATGTTTCTATGGTCCAACCATGGCTAACAAGAGAAGTTAAAGACAGCATTAGATCAAAGGAAGCGGCTTATAATGTTGCCAAAAAGAGTCGTAAGCCTGAGGATTGGGAGGATTTTAGAATTCAGCAAAGGAGGAACAAGAAATTGATAAAGAAAGAGAAAATAGAATGAGAGTAAACGAGCGAGAGACATAAAAACAGACTGCAAAAGCTTCTATAGGTATGTAAAAAGGAAAAGATTAGCGAAAGTAAATGTGGGTCCCTTACAGGCTGAGACAGGAGAAATTATAATGGGGAATAAGGAAATAGCTGAGAAATTAAACAAATACTTTGGGCTGGATTTTGTCAATGGGGAGCTTTTGGAGGCGGGACTCCCACTTGTTGGGTTTTAGACCCGCCTCCATCGACTTGTGGCCAACCCACGCTATTTTCCCTTGATTGACCTGTTAAGCCCGCCCAGCGGGCTCAGGCGGCCATTTAAGGGAAAGCCGGTTACAGGTGACGTCAGCGAGTGCCGTTTCATCTGTCAAGAGCTTTTGACAGATGAAATGTCATTGTTTGACAGCTCTGTGAAGCTGTCAAACACTGACAATCTGTCTTCTAAGTTGTGTCTTTACTCAAGACTCAATTAGAAAGCCTTCCTGACCAGAAAGCAGAAGGCTGCAGCTTTTGACAGTTCAGCGGCCATTCTGCTTTCTGTGCCGGTGATCTGAGGGGCTCCCGAGACCTGAAGGGAGGAAGCCTGCAGGAAGAAGTAAAGGTAAGTAAAACTTATTAAAACACTTCACACACTTACCTCTGCACACATGCACCCATTACTCATCTGCCCACCGTACATCTCAGTCCCTCCGACCCCCGCAGACCGACGGCCCACCTCGCTGACCCTGGCGAGGTTCGGAGCTGTCGGGAAGCCCACACTTCAGGGCTCAAAATAGGGATTAGCCAAAAAACTGCCCGTTAACTACCTGTTAACAGGCAGTTAATTGGCATGAATCCCCTTCCTGCCTCGAGGACCCGGCACGGGTCGGCTACCCGCCTCCTGGCAAGATGGCATGGAGGCGGGTTGGGCAGCCGCCCCCAAATTCTACCATTTTCCCAGCAGTCCCGCCTCCCCAGGGCTGGCAAAATCCAGCCCTTTGTGTCTGTCTTCACGGAAGAAGACGCAAAAACCTTCCAAGAAATAGTGGAGAATCAAGGGTCTAGCGAGAATGAGGAACTGAAAGAAATTAGTATTAGTAAAAAAAAATAGTACTGGAGAAATTAATGGGACTGAAAGCCGATAAATCCCCTGGACCTGATGGCCTACATCCTAGGGTTTTGATAGAGGTGGCTATAGAGATAGTGGATACATTGGTTGTCATTTTCCAAAATTCCATAGATTCTAGAACAGTTCCCTTGGATTGGAAGGTATCCCCACTATTTAAGAGAGGAGGGAAGAGAGAAAACTGTGAACTACAGACCAGTTAGTCTGATATCAATAGTAGGGAAAATGCTAGAATCTATTATTAAGGACGTGGTAACAGGGCACTTAGAAAATAATAATAGGATTGGGCAGAGTCAACACGGATTTATGAAAGGGAAATCGTGTTCGATGAATCTGAAGAAAAGATAAGGGGGAATCAGTGGATGCGGTGTATTTAGATTTTCAGAAGGGATTCGATAAGGTGCCACACAAGAGGGCCTGGAGTCACAGATCAGCCAGACCAGGTAAGGACGTCAGATTTCCTTCCCTAAAGGACATGAGCTATTTTCGGGTTGGCAGACTGTAACTAGTGGGGTAGTGCAAGGATCAGTGCTTGGGCCTGAGCTATTCACAATCTACATTAGTGATTTGGATGAGAAGATCAAATGTAATATATCCAAGTTTGCTGATGATACAAAGCTGGGTGAGAATGTAAGTTGTGAGGAGGATGCAAAGAGGCTTCAAGGGGATATAGACAGGCTAAGTGAGTGCGCAAGAACATGGCGAATGGAAGAAATGTGAAGTTATCCACTTTGGTAGGAAAAATAGAAAAGCAGAGTATTTTTTAAATGGTGAGAGATTGGGAAATGTTGGTGTTCAGAGGGACCTGGGTGTCCTTGTACACGAATCACTGAAAGTTAACATGCAGGTACAGCAAGCAATTAGGAAAGCAAATGGTATGTTGGCCTTTATTACAAGAGGATTTGAGTATAGAAACATAGAAGATAGGAGGAGGAGTAGGCCATTCGGCCCCTCGAGCCTGCTCCACCATTCAATGAGATCATGGCTGATCATCCAAATTCAGTATCCTGTCCCTGCCTTCTCCCCATATCCCTTGATCCCTTTAGCCTTAAGAAATATATCTAACTCCTTCTTGAATATATTTAATGAATTGGCCTCAACTGCCTTCTGCGGTAGAGAATTCCACAGGTTCACCACTCTCTGGGTGAAGAAATTCCTCCTCATCTCAGTCCTAAATGGCTTACCCCTTATCCTTAGACTGTGACCCCTGGTTCTCGACTCCCCCACCATCAGGAACATCCTTCCTGCATCTAGTCTGTCTAGTCCTGTTAGAATTTTATAATTTTCAATGAGATCCCCTCTCATCCTTCTAAACTCCAGCGAGTATAAGCCCAATCGACCCAATCTCTCCTCATACGTCATTCCTGCCATCCCAGGTATCAGTCTGGTGAATCTTCGCTGCACTCCCTCCATGGCAAGAACATCCTTCCTCAGATAAGGCGACCAAAACTGCACACAATACTCAAGGTGTGGTCTCACCAAGGCCCTGTACAAATGCAGCAAGACATCCTTGCTCCTGTACTCAAACCCTCTCGCTACGAAGGCAAACATACCATTTGCTTTCTTAACCGCCTTCTGCACCTGCATGCTTACCTTCAGCGACTGGTGCACAAGGACACCCAGGTCTCGTTGCACTTCCCCTTCTCCCAATCTATTGCCGTTCAGATAATAATCTGCCTTCCTGTTTTTGCCACCAAAGTGGATAACCTCGCATTTATCCACATTATATTGCATCTGCCATGCATCTGCCCAATCACCCAACCTGTCCAAATCATACTGGAGTTTCTCGGCATCCTCCTCACAGCACACATGCCCACCCAGCTTTGTGTCATCTGCAAACTTGGAGATATTACATCTAGTTCCCTCGTCTAGATCATTAATATATATTGTGATGAATAGCTGGGGCCCTAGGACCGATCCCTGCGGTACCCCACTAGTCACTGCCTGCCACTCGGAAAAAGACCCGTTTATTCCAACTCTTTGCTTTCTGTCTGCCAACCAGTTCTCTATCCAAGTCAGTACCTTGCCCCCAATCCCATGTGCCTTAACTTTACACGCTAATCTCTTATGCGGGACCTTATCAAAAGCCTTTTGAAAGTCCAAATACACCACATCCACTGGTTCTCCCTTGTCTATTTTACCAGTTACATCCTCAAAAAATTCCAGTAGATTAGTCAAGCACGATTTTCCTTTTGTAAATCCATGTTGACTTTGTCCGATCCTGTCACTGTTTTCCAAGTGCTCTGCTATTACATCTTTTATAATGGACTCTAGCATTTTCCCCACTACCAATGTCAGGCTTACCGGCCTGTAATGCCCCGTTTTCTCTCTACCACCTTTTTGGAATAGTGGGGTAACATTAGCTACCCTCCAATCCATGGGAACTGTTCCAGAGTCTATCGAATGTTGGAAGATGACCAGCAATGCATCTACTATTTCTAGGGCCATCTAGAAGATTTGATAGAGGTGTTCAAAATCCTGAGGGGTCTGGACAAAGTAGATAGAAAGAAACTGTTCCCATTGGCAGAAGGGTCGAGAACCAGAGGACACAGATTTTAGGTGATTGGCAAAAGAACCAAATGCGACGTAAGAAAAAACGTTTTTACTCAGCGAGTGGTTAAGATCTGGAATGCACTGCCTGAAAGGGTGGTGGAGGTAGATTCAATCACGGCTTTCAAAGGGGGTATGTATATTAAGGAAAGAAATTTGCAGGGCTACGGGGAAAGGGCGGGGGAGTGGGACTAGCTAAAGTGCTCTTGCAGAGAGCCGGCACGGGCCAGACAGACCGAATGGCCTTCTTCCGTGCTGTAACCATTCTATGACAGCTCAAGGCATAGAGATAGTGTAGAGAGAGAGACGGGGGTGAGCAACCACAGCAGCAGGAGACAGGTGCAGGGAGACCCTGAGTTACTGGACAGTGAGTGCATCAGGTAGAGTATTCTAGAGTTACAATGTAGCATCGTAGAGCATGTAATCCACGGGGTTGAGAGAATGACAGACCCCAAGAATAGGAGATTAGTAGCAGCAAGAGGTTCTGTAGTCAGGGGACTACATAGCCACTTATGCATTCATAACCAGAAATCACAAATGGTATTTTTGCCTCCCTGGTGAAGGTTACCATGGAACGAGCGAATGAAATTCTGGAAAGGGAAGTAGAGCAGCCATAAGTTTTGGTACATGTTGGAACCAATGGCAGATGAACACACGAGTTCTTTCAGAGGAAGTTTAAGGAGTTAGGCACGAGATTGAAGAGAAGTTCTCAACATTAGTCTTCAACAGCAAGACCAGTGGAGTACAAAAGACCAGGAGAGTGTGGAGTTTAGCCTCAGTAGGAGTGAAGCATCGAGATGCAGTTGGCTTAGAATTATACCAAAGAGGTAACTCACTGAATTGTTGAAAAGTTTAGTTTTGTATGGAGAAGGCAGCTGAAGACTATGATATGCAGTACCTACGCTGTGGGAGGTCCTGGATGCTGTGTGTCCAGGATGACCACATTGGCAGGAAGTGTCTCCGTCTGCTTGCACTCGAGCTCAATGTTTGAGCTTAAGGTGCAGCTGGCAACACTCCACCACATTCAGGAGACCGAATGGTTCCTGGAGTCCACGTTGTAGGAGGTTCCCCGCACAGGCAGAGTAAGTTGATAAGGAAAGAAGTGGGTGAACATCTGTCAGTCTACAAAAGAGATAGGGGGTGCTGAACAACGGTGACAACCATGAGCAAAACCACACCACTATGGAGCAAAGAGATATCAAAGAGGGAAGGGAAGTGAAGTGCAGAGGTAACGTGGGGGCAGGTTCCAGTCAATAAAATACACAAGCACTTCACACAGAGTGCAAAGTCTACTGCTTCCCAGGTGTCAGGGTATGGATATATCAATCAATGGGTGAAAACTATTTCCACAGAGAAGGGGAACAGTAGAAAGTCATGGTTCAGATTGGAAGCAATGACACAGGAAGAAAGAGAATTGGGGGCTTACAAAGGGAGTTTCAGCAATTAGGAGATAGATCAAAGACCAGGACCTCCCAGTGCCACGTGTTAGTACAGGAACAGTACGATAAGGGAATTAAATGCATGGCTGGAGTGATGGTGCTAGGAGGGAAGGGTTGAGATTCCTGGGACAGTGGGAACAGTTCTGGGCAGAAGTGACCTGTTCAGAATGGACAGGGAATGAGAGAGGTGGTGTAGGAGGGAAGGTTTCAGATTTCTGGGACCGGTTCTGGAGCAGTAGTGGCTCATACGGGACGGATGAGCTTCACCTGAACAAGGCTGGAACCAAAGTCTCTGCTGGGAGATTAACTGGAGCTGTGGAGGAGGGTTTAAAATTATATGGCAGGGGTGAAGAGAAAAGAACAAGACCAGGAAGCAGAAGGCAAGAAAAGAGAGCGAAGAATAAGGGAAAATACACAAAATAATTAAAAAACCGAAAGAGAAGGGATGAAAAGAGTAAGATTACTAAACAGACAGAGGCAGGTTTGAGTTGCATGTACATAAATGCACAAAGCATTGGGAATAAATGACGGTGGAGGAAGATGATATCACACCATTCGAGGAGTCTGGACTTAGGCTAGGACCTGAACATGCCTGGTTATAGAATATTCAGGAGGGAGAGAGCAGGAAAGAGGGAGGAGAAGTGGGAATATTGATCAAAGATTCCATTACAAGTCTAGAACATAGGGGATTGTGGGAAATCTGAATCTATTTGGTTAGAGTTAAGGAATAAGGTGGTGACTATTCCCGTATTGAGTGTTTATTATAGACTAATGAATAGTGGGAAGGAAATAAAGAAAGGCTGGAGGAGGCAGACTCAATCAGAGCTTTCAAAAGGGAACTGGAGAAGTACCTGAAGGAAAGAAATCTGGAGGGCTGCGGGGAGAGGGTGGGGGAGTGGGACTAGCTGAAGGGCTACGGGGAGAGGGTGGGGGAGTGGGACTAGCTGAAGGGCTGCGGGGAGAGGGTGGGGGAGTGGGACTAGCTGAAGGGCTATGGGGAAAGGGTGGGGGAGTGGGACTAGCTGAAGGGCTGCGGGGAAAGGGTGGGGGAGTGGGACTAGCTGAAGGGCTATGGGGAAAGGGTGGGGGAGTGGGACTAGCTGAAGGGCTACGGGGAAAGGGTGGGGGAGTGGGACTAGCTGAAGGGCTGCGGGGAAAGGGTGGGGGAGTGGGACTAGCTGAAGGGCTGCGGGGAGAGGGTGGGGGAGTGGGACTAGCTGAAGGGCTATGGGGAAAGGGTGGGGGAGTGGGACTAGCTGAAGGGCTACGGGGAAAGGGTGGGGGAGTGGGACTAGCTGAAGGGCTGCGGGGAAAGGGTGGGGGAGTGGGACTAGCTGAAGGGCTACAGGGAAAGGGTGGGGGAGTGGGACTAGCTGAAGGGCTGCGGGGAAAGGGTGGGGGAGTGGGACTAGCTGAAGGGCTACAGGGAAAGGGTGGGGGAGTGGGACTAGCTGAAGTGCTACGGGGAAAGGGTGGGGGAGTGGGACTAGCTGAAGTGCTACGGGGAAAGGATGGGGGAGTGGGACTAGCTGAAGGGCTGCGGGGAAAGGGTGGGGGAGTGGGACTAGCTGAAGGGCTGCGGGGAGAGGGTGGGGGAGTGGGACTAGCTGAAGGGCTGCGGGGAGAGGGTGGGGGAGTGGGACTAGCTGAAGTGCTACGGGGAAAGGATGGGGGAGTGGGACTAGCTGAAGGGCTGCGGGGAGAGGGTGGGGGAGTGGGACTAGCTGAAGGGCTACGGGGAGAGGGTGGGGGAGTGGGACTAGCTGAAGGGCTACGGGGAAAGGGTGGGGGAGTGGGACTAGCTGAAGGGCTACGGGGAGAGGGTGGGGGAGTGGGACTAGCTGAAGTGCTACGGGGAAAGGATGGGGGAGTGGGACTAGCTGAAGGGCTACGGGGAGAGGGTGGGGGAGTGGGACTAGCTGAAGGGCTGCGGGGAAAGGGTGGGGGAGTGGGACTAGCTGAAGGGCTGCGGGGAGAGGGTGGGGGAGTGGGACTAGCTGAAGGGCTGCGGGGAGAGGGTGGGGGAGTGGGACTAGCTGAAGGGCTGCGGGGAAAGGGTGGGGGAGTGGGACTAGCTGAAGGGCTGCGGGGAAAGGGTGGGGGAGTGGGACTAGCTGAAGGGCTGCGGGGAAAGGGTGGGGGAGTGGGACGAGCTGAAGGGCTGCGGGGAGAGGATGGGGGAGTGGGACTAGCTGAAGGGCTGCGGGGAGAGGGTGGGGGAGTGGGACTAGCTGAAGGGCTACGGGGAAAGGGTGGGGGAGTGGGACTAGCTGAAGGGCTGCGGGGAGAGGGTGGGGGAGTGGGACTAGCTGAAGTGCTCTTGCAGAGAGCCGGCACGGGCTCGACAGGCCGAATGGCCTTCTTCTGCGCTGTAACCATTCTATGATTCTATGATCTCCTTTCACCTTCGTCGCTTTTGTCATTTAATCTCTCCTGCCTTCCACCCTACCACAGACCTTCCCCTTTTGTTCTTTCCTCCTCCTCCCCCCTTTCTCTGCCTCGACACTTGCTTAAAACCTGTTACATTCTAACTTGTTCCAGTTCTGACGAAAGGTCATCGACCTGAAACGTTAACTCTGTTTCTCTCGCTCCACAGATGCTGCTCACCTGCTGGGTATTTCCAGCATTTTCTGTTTTTATTCCTTCAATGCCTTTTCCCCCCGCCATGTGCTATCCCTCTTAAATGTCTCTCTGCTACTCGCCTCAACGACTCCTTGTGGTAGAGGTTCCACATTCTAACCACTCTCTGGGTAAAGTTCCTCCACAATTTCCTATTGGATTTATTAGTGATTATCTTATATTAATGACCTCTAGTTTTGGACTCCCCCACAAGCGGAAATATTTTCTCTACACCTACCCTATCAAACCCTTTCATTATTGGGACTATTTCCACTGGAACGTAGAAGGCTGAGGAGTTTTAATAGGGGTCTTTAAAATGACAAAGGGTCTTCACGGAGTGAATAGGGGAAGAGCATTTCCTCAAGATTGTGGAGTCCATGGGGAGGGGCCATTAATTTTAAACTGTCACTAAGAGTAAGGAAAGAGGTTAGGAAATGGAATGCTTTGCTACACAGATTGGTTGAGGGAAAATTTTGTTTGAAGCAGAGCTGTCAATATTCTTCCTGTTCTGCTCAATTCCAAATCTTTTCTATAAGCTAGTGACCGTCACGCGGTGTTGCACATAGTACGGAGGATATGGATACAGGGCTATGGGGAGAGAGGGAGGTAATGGGAGAAGTATTAAATTGCTCCAGTAAGAGCCAACACAGACATGAGCCAAATGGCCTCCATGGTTTAAGTGTCTATTGTTTATTCAATTCTTGAGATGGAAGAACCCAATCATGGAATCTGGCGACAGGGAAAGATCAATTACCAATGTGGCTTGTGGTTCCATTTATAAAAGACTAGCTGGGGAGCCCCGCGTTGCGAGGGCAATTTTGGGGCGCTTGGTCTCCCTGCCCCTGTGTGTCCCCCCTCTCCCTGTCATGTCCTCTCCCTGTCATGTCCTCTCCCTGTCCTATCCCTCCCTCCCCTCCCGTCTCCCTCCCCTCGCCCACCCCCACCCCCGCTCCCCCACTCCCCTCTGTCCCTCTCTCCGGCCCCTCCCCCTGCCTAGCGCCTGAGGTCCGGAGCTGAGGTCCCCCGCGTATGGCGCGGCTGATGGACGGCCGCTGTGGGCGGGCGGGCGGCGCATGCGCGGTCAGTGGGCAATTTTGGGGCGCTTGGTCTCCCTGCCCCTGTGTGTCCCCCCTCTCCCTGTCATGTCCTCTCCCTCTCCCTGTCCTATCCCACCCTCCCCTCCCTTCCCCTCCTCTCCCTCCCCCTCCTCTCCCTCCCCTCTGTCCCTCTCTCCGGCCCCTCCCCCTGCCTAGCGCCTGAGGTCCGGAGCTGAGGTCCCCCGCGTATCGCGCGGCTGATGGACGGCCGCTGTGGGCGGGCGGGCGGCGCATGCGCGGTCAGTGCGGGCGGCGCATGCGCAATCAGTGCGGGCGCCCCGCGATTTCCCGAGGCTCTCCCCCCCCCGCGATTTCCCGAGGCTCTTCCCCCCCCCCCACCCCGCGATTTCCCGAGGCTCTCCCCCCCCCCCCCGCGATTTCCCGAGGCGCTCTCCCCCCCCCCCCCGCGATTTCCCGAGGCTCTCCACCCCCCCCGCGAATTCCCGAGGCTCTCCCCCCCCGCGATTTCCCGAGGCTCTCCCCCCCCCCCCCGCGATTTCCCGAGGCTCTCCCCCCCCCCCGCGATTTCCCGAGGCTCTCCCCCCCCCCCCCCCCGCGATTTCCCGAGGCTCTCCCCCCCCCGCGATTTCCCGAGGCTCTCCCCCCCCCCCCCCCCGGCGATTTCCCGAGGCTCTCCTCCCCCCCCCGCCGGCGATTTCCCGAGGCTCTCCCCCCCCCCCCCATTAAATTGTTATTTAATTCCCTAACACATCATTAAAATATTTACCTTAGTTTCCTTACACACAGAAAGTGTGGGGGAAAAAATTGTGAAAAATCAAGATGGCGGCCACTCACCTCGGTTCAGAAGGATAAGGCCCGCCCACACACGCACCGATTGGTCGACCGGTCAGGTCACCGAAGCGTAGGATTGGTCAATTGTCGAGTCACTCGACACTCAACTGTAGGAAGGAACCCGCCGTCCGATTGGTGGACCTCGACGTCACACGGTCGCTAATGAGATGCTAATGAGCGGAACGCTGAACGTTTTTGGGATACCGCGGGCGGGATTTTTGTCCAGCCGAAACGTAAATACGCCTATGACCGGTCCGGAATCGCAAGCTTTCTTTTGAGGCGACGCGCGCGTCGGTACGCTCTGTAACTTTCAGACGTATAGAGAACGGATGGACAGACAGACAGAAGAGCTCTTTTATATATATAGATATGGGATATCAGGGTTACATGGGTCATGCACCTATATCGCAAAGTACCTACACAACATTTCCTATGAATGAGCTGATGGTTTGCAGAAGACATACTTGGATCAGCCAATAACAGACTCACCACTTGGGCAGGGATTTCCCAGAGGAATACAAGACACAGCCAGTTGCCACATGGATTAGTCGAATTTTACTTCTCAGAACTTTAATCAGATCCCCATTCTGTCCCCCAACCACCTCAATTCTCCAGAAATCATTTGAATCTCCAGTTCCATTCTGTAAATAAACAAAAACACCCTTCAATCATCAGAAGGAGAATTCCACTTCATCCGAGCAGTTATTTCTTGTCCCTGTACACCACTGAGTTACACAGGAACCCAGGTCCGTCTAGTTCGCCTTCTACCATCCTGGTAGTCCCATGATACAACGATAATGGAGTTGTTGACTAATCACAGTGATCAATCTCTATCAATGAGTCTACAACAGACCCAGGCATGAAGCGAGGAAAACCCCCAGTGGTGGAGAGCTTTGGGAACCAGAGGTCCAAAGTCACTGTTCCTCTCGAGCAAACGACACTCCCCACACGTCATGTCTCAAATTACTCATTATATCCCAAAATGTTATTTTCTGAAAGAAATCTATCTAATTTGCATTTGAATGAATCAATACTAACTGCTTCCACCGTCTCCCAAGGGAGTCTGCGCCATAGATTGACCACTCACTCACTGAAATATTGTTTCCACGCCACAGATTAGCTTTGATATACCCTCTTCAAGCGCAGGGCGTGTCCTCCGATTCCACTGTTCTGGACAAGGTTGAAACAGTTGGTCATGGTCTACATTATCTAGTCCCTTTAGAATTCTATAAACAGCAATCACATCACCTCTCAACCGTCTCTTTTCAGTGAGAAAATACCACAAGTTCAATGGATATAAACAATGCCTGTTTTCTTTACCCGAGTGCCCCACCAGGGTATTCATGCCTGCCCTTGAAAATACCTCAACCAATAATCCCATAATGCCCTCTCCACAAAATAACCTCGTCCTCTTAGCCTTGGATATTATGAAGCCCTGTGACATAGAAACATAGAAGATAGGAGCAGGAGTAGGCCATTCGGCCCCTCGAGCCTGCTCCGCCATTCAATGCGATCATGGCTGATCATCCAAATTCAGTACCCTGTCCCTGCTTTCTCCCCATATCCCTTTAGCCTTAAGAAATATATCCAACTCTTTCTTGAATATATTTAATGAATTGGCCTCTACTGCCTTCTGTGGTAGAGAATTCCACAGGTTCACCACTCTCTGGGTGAAGAAATTCCTCATTTCTGTCCTAAATGGCTTACCCCATATCCGAAGACTGTGACCCCTGGTTCTGGATTCCCCAACCATCGGGAACATCCTTCCTGCATCTAGTCTGTCCAGTCCTGCCAGAATTTTATAAGTTTCAATGAGATCCCCTCTCATTCTTCTAAACTCCAGCGAGTACAAGCCCAATCGACCCAATCTCTCCTCATACGTCATTCCTGCCATCCCAGGTATCAGCCTGGTAAATTTTCGCTGCACTCCCTCCATGGCAAGAACATCCTTCCTCAGATAAGGCGACCAAAACTGCACACAATACTCAAGGTGTGGTCTCACCAAGGCCCTGTACAACTGCAGCAAGACATCCTTGTTCCTGTACTCAAATCCTCTCACTATGAAGGCCAACATACCATTTGCCTTCTTAACCGCCTGCTGCACCTGCATGCTTACCTTCAGCGACTGGTGCACAAGGACAACCAGGTCTCGTTGCACTTACCCATCTCCCAATCTATTGCTATTCTGCCCTCAAATATCCACTAGGTGGCGGCACACAATGGAAATCGACCCAAATTACTCAAACCCCTGAATTAACTGGAAAACTAACATAAATTCCTAAAGAAAGGCAGCACAATTGCCATTCAGATAATAATCTGCCTTCCTGTTTTTGACACCAAAGTGGATAACCTCACATTTATCCACGTTATATTGCATCTGCCATGCTTCTGCCCAATCACCCAACCTGTCCAAATCATCCTGTAGTTTCTCGGCATCCTCCTCACAGCACACGCCCACCCAGCTTTGTGTCATCTGCAAATTTGGTGATATTACATCTAGTTCCCTTGTCTAGATCATTAATATATATTGTGAATAGCTGGGGTCCAAGGACTGATCTCTGCGGTACCTCACTAGTCACTGCCTGCCACTCGGAAAAAGACCCGTTTATTCCAACTCTTTGCTTTCTGTCTGCCAACCAGTTCTCTATCCAAGTCAATACCTTGTCCCCAATCCCATGTGCCTTAACTTTACACGCTAATCTCTTACGCGGGACCTTATCGAAAGCCTTCTGAAAGTCCAAATACACCACATCCACTGGTTCTCCCTTATCTATTTTACTAGTTACATCCTCAAAAAATTCCAGTAGATTAGTCAAGCACGATTTATCTTTTGTAAATCCATGTTGACTTTGTCCGACCCTGTCACTGTTTTCCAAGTGCTCTGCTATTACATCTTTTATAATGGACTCCAGCATTTTCCCCACTACCGATGTCAGGGTTACCGATCTGTAATCCCCATTTTCTCTCCACCACCTTTTTTGAATAGTGGGGTAACATTAGCTACCCTCCAATCCATGGGTACTGTTCCAGATTCCATCGAATGTTGGAAGATGACCAGCAGTGCATCTACTATTTCTAGGGCCACTTCCTTAAGTACCCTAGGATGTAGATTATCAGGCCCTGGGGATTTATCGGCCTTCAGTCCCATCAATTTCCCTAACACCATATCCCTACAAATACTGATTTCTTTCAGTTCCTCCCTTTCATCAGACCCTATGTTCCCTGACATCTCTGGGAGGTTATTTGTGTCCTCCTTTGTGAAGACAGAACCAAAATATGTATTTAATTGGTCTGCCATTTCTTTGTTCCCCATGATAAATTCCCCTGATTCTGACTGCAAGGGACCTACGCTTGACGCCTCTTGCTGTTTTGCCACCACAATGTCTTGGCCCCAGGTGGGCCCAATGACCGTAACAGACTCCAAGATCCCTAGTGTTTCCTTTTAAAGACACTCCGTAACTTGCTCAATCCAAGCCAAAGTCCTTGATTGTTCCTTACTATTCCATATCCTGTGACCTGAAAGTGCTTCTTCGTTAGTGGTGCCTCATGCTGGTGACTGTGCATATTCCGAGATGTTCTGTCAAACAAAAAACGGCAGATATGAGCCTGCAGGATGGAGCTCTGTTATTAAAGTGAAACAGTGAGGGATCACCCATTCCCAGACTTACTCTCTGTGCTCAAGTCTGAAGACATCGCCGTGTCGAACGTGTTGGGCCGAGTCATCGGGATCTGTGAAAGGAGTCAGAGGCAACAAGGAATCAAATGATGTGCAGCTCTCAAAGATTACTTCACATACAAGTTTTTTGATACTCCTTCGCAAACAACTAATGTTCATCGACATCTTCAGCTTTTAGACACCTCAAACACAAAGCCAGATAATGGCGAATGCACGGCACAAACATTATTCAAGGGCTTGTTTCCAGGACTTATCAAATCCACATAAACAAAAACAGATCTTAATGAAGAACGTGACGATATCAGGAATTTCTAAATAACTAAACAGTAAATAACCTGCCCTCTATTGCAGCATCATTAGATTCAATACGTTCCAGAATGAAAACCACGCGATGGTCCTGTCAACATGAAAATATTCAATTAACCATTAACAGCCTCATTGCCGTGGAATTCCCCTAAGACGGCTGCTTGAATGGTAAAACCATGCTGTTGCTTCTCCGCCAAGCCTACATTTTAACCGCCACACAAGTATCCAACAGTGATGTCCTTTAGGGAAGGAAATCTGCCGTCCTTACCTGATCTGGCCGATGTGACTCCAGACCCACAGCAACGTGGTTGACTCTTCACTGCCCTCAGAAATGGCCTAGCAAGCCACTCAGTTGTAAAAAAAACTTCTACAAAAAACAGTAAAAAAAACCAGACGGACCACCCAGCATCGACCTCAGCACCGGCTACGGACACGACAATGGCACACCCAGCCCAGTCGACCCTGCAAAGTCCTCCTCACCAATATCTGGGGACTTGTGTCAAAATTGGGAGAGCTGTCCCACAGACTAGTCAAGCAGCAGTCTGACATAGTCATACTCACAGAATCATACCTTTCAGCCAATGTCCCAAACTCCTCCATAACCGTCCCTGGGTAAGTCCTGTCCCACCGGCAGGACAGACCCACCAGGGGTGGTGGCACAGTGGTATACAGTCAGGAAGGAGTGGCCCTGGGAGTCCTCAACATTCACTCCGAGCCCCATGAAGTCTCATGGCATCAGGTCAAGCATGGGCAAGGAAACCTCCTGCTGATTACCACCTACCGCCCTCCCTCAGCTGATGAATCAGTACTCCTCCATATTGAACACCACTTGGAAGAAGCACTGAGAGGAGCAAGGGCACAGAATGTACTCTGGGTGGGGGACTTCAATGTCCATCACCAAGAGTGGCTCGGTAGCACCACCACTGGCCGAGCTCGCCGAGGGGGGGTTGCTAGTGCTGTTGGGAAGGATTTATACTAGTTTGTCAGGGGGCTGGGAACCTAAGTGTGGGCCCAGAACGGAAAGAAACAAAGCTGGAAGTGAAAGTTAGAAAAGTAGTTAGCAAAACTAGTAGGGAGCAGAAACAAAGGCCAACAGTAAAGAGGGTCAAAGTGCAGAAAAATATTAAACAGGCAAAGTTGAAGACACTTTATCTAAATGCACGTAGCATTCGCAACAAGGTGGATGAATTAATGGCACTAATAGAAGCAAATGGGTATGATGTAATTGCCATTACAGAGACATGGTTGCAGGGTAACCAAAGCTGGAACTGAATGTTCCAGGGTACTCAACATTTAGGAAGGACAGACAAAAAGGAAAAGGAGGTGGCGTAGTGCTGTTAATAAGGGATGAGATCGGTACGGTGCAGATAAAAGATCTTGGCTTGGCAGATCGTGATGTAGAACTGGAATCAGTTTGGGTGGAGCTAAGAAACAGCAAAGGGAGGAAAACATTGGTGGGAGTTGTGTATAGGCCACCAAACAGTAATGGTAATGTAGGGCACTGTATTAATCAAGATATTAGAAGTGCATGTAACAAGGGTAATATGGTAATCATGGGGGACTTTAATCTACATATTGACTGGGCAAATCAAATTACAACTAATGGTGTGGAGGACAAATTCTTGGAATGCATGCGAGATGGTTTCCTGGATCAGTATGTGGAGGAACCAACCAGGGAACAGGCTATTCTGGATCTGGTACTGTGTAATGGGAAAGGGCTAATCAATAATCTTGTGGTAAAGGGGCCTTTAGGGACAAGTGACCATAATATGATTGAATTTTACGTTAAGTTTGAGAGTGATGTAGTCCAATCTGAAACTAAGGTCTTCAATCCAAACAGAGGAAACTACAAGGGTATGAGGGACAAGTTGGCCATGGTAGATTGGGAGACTACACTAAAAGGTATGAAGGTGGACATACAATGGCTAACATTCAAGGAAATAATGCATAATTTGCAACAAACATATATTCCTTTAGGGCATAAAAATTATTAGTAAAAAAACAGTACTAGCAAAATTAATGGGACTAAAAGTCGATAAATCCCAAGGAGCGGATGACCTACATCCTAGGGTTTTAAAAGAGGTGGCCATTGGGATAGTGGACGCATTGGTTGGCATCTTCCAAAATTCTATAGATTCTGAAACGGTTCCTGCAGATTGGAGGATAGCAAATGTAACCCCGCTATTTAAGAAAGGAGGGAGAGAGAAAACGGGGAACTACAGACCTGTTGCCTCACATCAGTAGTTGGGAAAATGCTGGAATCTATCATAAAGGATGCAATAACTGGGCACTTAGAAACTAATAGTAAGATTGGGCAGAGTCAACATGGATTTATGAAAGGGAAATCCTGTTTGACAAACCTATTGGAGTTCTTTGAGGATGTAACTAGTGGAGTAGACAAAGGGGAACCGGTAGAAGTGGTGTATCTGGATTTTCAGAAGGCCTTCGATAAGGTCCCACACAAGAGGTTGGTGAACAAAATTAGGGCACATGGAATTGGGGGTAATGTACTAGCATGGATTGAGAATTGGTTAACAGACAGAAAACAAAGAGTAGGGATAAACGGGTCTTTTTCAGGATGGCAGGCTGTGACTAGTGGGGTACCGCAAGGATTGGTGCTTGGGCCCCAGCTATTCACAATCTATATCAATGATTTGGATGAGGGAACTAAATGTAACATTTCCAAATTTGCTGATGATACAAAGCTAGGTGGCAGTGTCAGTTGTGAAGAGGTTTCAAAGGGATCTCGACAGGCTCAGTGAGTGGGCGAGAACATGGCAGGTGGAATATAATGTGGATAAATGTGAAATTATCCACTTTGGCAGAAAAAACAGAAAGGCAGAGTATTGCCTAAATGGTGAAAGATTGGGGAATGCAGATGCTCAAAGGGACCTGGGTATCCTTGTATACGAGTCACTGAAAGTGAATGTGCAGGTGCAGCAAGCCATAAGGAAGGCAAATGGTATGCTGGCCTTCATTACAAGAGGATTTGGGTGCAGGAGTAAAGAAGTCTTACTCCAATTATCTAGGGCCTTGGTGAGACCACACCCAGAATACTGTGTACAATTGTGGTCTCCTTACCCAAGGAAGGATATACTTGCCATAGAGGGAGTGCAACGAAGGTTCACGAGATTGATTCCTGGGATGGTGGGACTGTCGTATGAGAAGTGATTGAGTAAACTAGGCCTGTGTTCTCTTGAATTCAGAAGAATGAGAGGGGATCTCATTGAACCATACAAAATTATTACAGGGCTTGATAGGGTGGATGCTGGGAGAATGTTTCCCTTGGCTGGGGAGTCTAGAACCAGGGGCCACAGCCTCAGGATAAAGGGTAGGCCATTCAGGACTGAGATGAGAAGAAATTTCTTCACACAGAGGGTGGTGAATCTTTGGAATTCTCTGCCCCAGAGGCTCAGTCATTGGGTATATTCAAAACAGAAGTCGATAGATTTCAGGCTAGTAAGGGCATCAAGGGATATTGCGATAGGGCCGGTGAATGGAGTTGAGGCAGATCAGCCATGATCTCAATGAATGGCAAAGCAGGCTCAAAGGGCTGAATGGCCGACTCCTGCTCCTATTTCTTATGTTATGAGTCCTGAAGGACATAGTTGTCAGTCTGGGCCTGCAACAGGTGGTGAGAGAACCAACACGAAGGAAAAATCTACTTGACCTCGTCCTCACCAATCTACCTGTCGCAGATGGATCTGTCCATGACAGCATTGGCAGAAGTGACCACCGCACAGTCATTGTGGAGACGAAGTCCCGTCTTCACACTGAGGACACCCTCCATCGGGTTGTGTGGCAATACCACTGTGCTAAATGGGATAAATTCAGAACAGATCTAGCAGCTCAAAACTGGGCATCCATGAGGCGCTGTGGCCATCACCAGCAGCAGAATTGTATTCCACCACAATCTGTAACCTCATATCCCTCACTCTACCATTACCATCAAGCCAGGGGACCAACCCTGGTTCAATAAGGAGTGTAGAAGAGCATGCCAGGAGCAGTAGCAGGCGTACCTAAAAATGAGGTGCCAACCTGGGGAAGCTGCAACACAAGACTACATGCATGCTAAAAAGTGGAAGCAGCATGCTATAGACAGAGCTAAGCGATCCCACAATCAACGGATTAGATCAAAGCTCTGCAGTCCTGCCACATTCAGTTGTGAATGGTGATGGATCATTAAACAACCAACAGGAGGAGGAGTCTCCATGAATATCCCCATCCTCAATGATGGTAGAGCCCAGCATGCGAGTGCAAAAGACAAAGCTGAAGCGTTTGCAACCATCTTCAGCCAGAAGTGCCGAGTGGATGATCCATATCGGCCTCCTCCTGAGGTCCCCACCACCACAAAAGCCAGTCTTCAGCCAATTTGATTCACTCCACATGATATCAAGAAACGGCTGAGCGCACTGGATACAGCAAAGGCTATGGGCCCCGACAACATCCCGGCTGTCGTGCTGAAGACTTGTGCTCCAGAACTAGCCGCGCCTCTAGCCAAGCTGTTCCAGTACAGCTGTAACACTGGCATCTATCCGACAATGTGGAAAACTGCCCAAGTATGTCCTGTCCACAAAAGCAGGACAAATCCAACCTGGCCAATTACCGCCCCATCAGTCTACTATCAATCATCAGCAAAGTGATGGAAGATGTTGTTGATAGTGCTATCAAGCAGCACCTACTCACCAATAACCTGCTCACTGATGCCCAGTTTGGGTTCCACCAGGACCACTCAGCTCCAGACCTCATTACAGCATTGGTCCAAACATGGACAAAAGAGCTGAATTCCAGAGGTGAGGAGAGAGTGACTGCCCTTGACATCAAGGCAGCATTTAACCGAGTCTGGCATCAAGGAGCCCTTGTAAAACTGAAGTCAATGGGAATCGGGGGGGAAACTCTCCACTGGCTGGAGTCATACCTAGCACAAAGGAAGATGGTTTGTGCTGGTTGGAGGTCAATTATCAAAGCCCCAGGACATGACTGCAGGGCTTCCTCAGGGCAGTGTCCTAGGTCCAACCATCTTCAGCTGCTTCATCAATGACCATCCCTCCATCATAAGGTCAGAAGTGGGGATGTTCGTTGATGATTGTAGTGTTCAGTTCCATTCACAACTCGTCAGATAATGAAGCACTCCATGCCTGCGTGCAGCAATTTCAGGACGACATTTTGGCTCGGGCTGATAAGTGGCAGGTAACATTCGCCCCACACAAGTGCCAGGCAATGACTATCTCCAACAAGCAAGCATCTGACCACCACCCCTTGACATTCAACGGCATTATGATCACCAAATCCCCCACCATCAATATCTTGGGGGTCACCATTGGTCCAGTTAAGTTTCTGATCAGTCACATAAATACTGTGACAACAAGAGCAGGTCAGAGGCTAGGTATTCTGCGGCGAGTGTCTCACCTCCTGACTCCCCAAAGCCTTTCCACCATCTACAAGGCACAAGTCAGGAGTGTGATGGAATAATCTCCACTTGCCTGGATGAGTGAAGCTCCAACAACACTCAAGAAGCTCGACACCATCCAAGTCAAAGCAGCCCGCTTGATTAGCACCCCATCCACCACCCTAAACATTCACTCCCTCCAGCACCAGTGTACCGTGGCTGCAGTGTGTACCATCTAGAAGATGCACTGCAGCAACTCGCCAAGGCTTCTTTGGCAGCACCTCCCAAACCTGCGGCCTCTACCACCTAGAAGGACAAGGGCAGCAGGTGCATGGGAACACCACTACCTCCAAGTCACACACCATCCTGACTTGGAAATATATCACCATTCCTTCATCATCGCTGGGTCAAAATCCTGGAACTCCCTCCCTAACAGCACTGTGGGAGTACCTTCACCACACAGACTGCAGCGGTTCAAGGCGGCGGCTCCCCGCCACCTTCTCAAGGGCAACTAGGGATGGGCAACAAATGCCAGCCTTGTCAGCGACGTCCACATCCCATAAACAAATATTTAAAAAAATACAAATTCCAACTCTGGCTTGAGTTAACAAGCAGTTGGACAAGATTAACAACAGGGTCTGCTGCTGACAGAATAAAGCCAATGGTAACACTGTATATTGGGACAGGAAGGGTGTGTGCAGACAAATGAGAGAGAGAGAGAGAGAGAGTGTGTAGGGATAATGGGTTTGTACTCCAATTGGCTGGATATGACTAGTGGTGTCCTCCAGGGATCTGTACTGGGGTCTCAGCTTCTCACTTTATTTATTAATGACTTGGGTGAAGGAATCGAGAGCCTTATATCCAAGTTTGCTGACAACATTAAGGTAGGTGGCACAGTACAGATGGAGCAGAAAGCTGCAAAGGGACACTGATAGATTAGGTGAGTGAGTAAAATTGCCGCAGATAGAATTTAAAGTGGGAAAGTGTGAAGTCATCCACTCTGGACCCAAGAAAGATAGATCAGAGTATTTTCTAAATAAATAGTTAGAAGCTCTGAACTGTGGAGCTGGAGAGGGGTTTGGGGGTCCATGTACAGAAATCACTAAAAGCTAGTGGAGAGGTACAAAAATAATTTAAAAGGCTAATGGAATGTTGGCCTTTATCTCCACAGGGCTGGAATACCGAGGGCTGGGAATTCTGTTACTGTTGTATGAAGCTCTGCTTCGACCCAATCTGGAGAACTGCGTTCAGTTCTGGGCACCGCACCTCAGGAACGATATATTGGCCTTGGAGGGGGGTGCAACACAGATTCACCAGAATGACACCAGGGCTAAATTAGGTCAGATTGCATAGACTGGGCTTATATTTCCTTGAAAAAAGAACAAGGAGGGATCTAATGGCAGTGTTTAAGCTGATTAGAAAGAAGGAAAGGAGAAAGAATTTCAATACTGAGGTTGATACATTTTGAAGAGATATAGAACCAAGGCAGGTAAATGGAGTTGAGAGACAGATGAGCCACGATCTAATTGAATGGCGGAACAGGCTCGAGAGTCTGGCCCACTCCGGTTCCTAAGTTCCTAGAATATGGGTTTGCTGGTATTTATTGTCCATCCCTAGTTGACCAGAGAAGATGGTCATAAGCCTTCTACTCAAACCACTGATAGTGGTTTATACAACTGAGTGGCTTGCTCGGCCACTCACTCCACCACGTTAGTGTGGGACTGGAGTCCCATATAGGCCCAGACCAGTTAAGGATGGCAAGTTTCCTTCACTAAAGGAAATTAGTGAACCAGCAGTTCACAACAACAAACAAACAGAATTTCTGACACCGAGCCACAGAAGCAGGTATTGGACAGAAAGGTTTTAAGGAGCGTCTTAAGGAGGGGCTAGAGGCCTATATTCTCTAGAGTTTAGAAGAATGAGAGGTAATCTCATTGAAACATACAAATTTCTTACAGGACTTGACAGGGTAGATGCAGGGAGGATGTCTCCCCTGGCTGGGGAGTCCAGAACCAGGGGTCACAGTCACAGAATAAAAGCACTTCAGCTAGTCCCACTCCGCCGCCCTTTCCCCGTAGCCCTGCACATTTTTTTCCTTCATGTACTTGTCCAATTCCCTTTTGAAAGCCACGATTGAATCTGCCTCCTCCACCCTTTCAGGCAGTGCATTCCAGATCCTAACCACTCGCTGCTTTAAAAAGTTTTTCCTCATGTCGCCTTTGGTGCTTCTGCCAATCACCTTAAATCTGTGTCCTCTGGTTCTCGACCCTTCCGCCAACGAGAACAGTTTCTCTCTATCTACTCTGTCTAGACCCCTCATAAATTTGAACACCTCTATCAAATCTCCTCTCAACCTTCTTTGTTCTTAGCAGAACAACCCCAGCTTCTCCAGTTTATCCACGTAACCGAAGTCCCTCATCACACACACAGAATCACACAGAAACCCCACAATGCAGATAGAGGCCATTTCGGCCCATCGAGCCTACACCGACACATATCCCACCCGATCCCCGTAACCCCTACACCAACACATATCCCACCCTATCCCCGTAACCCCACGTATTTAATCCCCCTAACACTAAGGGTCAATTTATCATAGCCAATCAACCTAACCCGCACATCTTTGGACTGTGGGAGGAAACCGGAGCACCCGGAGGAAACCCACGCAAACACGGGGAGAATGTGCAAACTCCACACAGACAGTCACCCGAGGCCGGATTCGAACCCGGGTCCCTGGCGCTGTGAGGCAACAGTGCTAACCACTATGCCACCGTGCTGGAATCATTCTTGTAAATCTTTTCTACACCCTCTCTTAAGGCCTTCACATCCTTGCTAAAGTGTGATGCCCAGAATTGGACACAATACTCCAGTTGAGGGCGAACCAGTGTTTTATAAAGGTTCATCATAACTTCTTTGCTTTTGTACTCTATGGGCTCGAATTTCCAAGCCCCATGGAAGCGGGAGTCGGGGAAAAATTGCAGAATCAGGGGGCACGAACCCTTCCCGCCCCCAACCTGCCTCCATGCCCGTTTCCCAGGAGGCGGGTACCCGACTTGTGCTGGGAGCCGCCTCCCCGAAGCAGGAAGGGGATTAGTGCCAATTAACCGCCTGTTAACAGGTAGTTAACAGGCAGTTTTTGGCCTAATCCCTATTTTTAGCCCTGAAGTGTGGGCTGCCCAACAGCTCCAAACCACGCCAAGTTAGCGAGGCGGACCATCGGGCTGAAGGGTTCGAGATGTCTGGTGTTCAGGTGAGTGATGGGTGCATGAGTGCAGAGGTAAGTGTGTTTGGTGTGTGTAAAGTGTTTAAATAAGTTTTACTTACCTTTACTTACTAATGCAGGCTTCCTTCCTTCAGGTCTCGGGAGTCCCTCATCTCACCGGCACAGAAAGCAGAATGGCCGCGTGCTGTCAAAAGCTGCAGCATTCAGCTTTCTGTTCTGGAGAGATCTCTAACTGAGTCTGTGAGACGGACTCAAGTTAGAAGTCAGATTGTCAGTGTTTGACAGCTTCACAGAGCTGTCAAACACTGATATTTCATCTGTCAAAAGCTCTTGACAGATGAAATGTCAATCCCTGACGTCACCTGTAACTGGGTATCCCTTAATTGGTCTGCTGAGCCCGCTGGGCAGGCTCAACAAGATCAATCAAGGGAAAATTGCGTGGGTTGGCCACAAATCGATGGAGGCAGGACAACAATCCAAAAAGTGGGAGTCCTGCCTCCATCACGTCCCCATTGACAAAATCCAGTCCAATGTCTCTATTTATGAAGCCCAGTATCCCGTATACTTTTTTTAAACCACTTTCACAACCTGCCCTGCCACCTTCAACGATTTGTGCACACATACCCCCAGGTCTCTCTGTTCATGCACCCCCTTCAGGATTGTACCATTTAGTTTATATTACCCATCTCGTTCTTCGTACCAAAATGTATCACTCCACACTTTACTGCATTAAATTTCATCTGCCACATGTCCACCCATTTCACCAGCCTGTCTATGTCTGCTTGAAGTCTATCACTCTCCACCTCACTGTTCACTATGCTTCCAAGTTTTGTGTCATCTGCAAATTTTGAAATTGTGCCCTGTACACCCAAGTCCAAGTCATTAATATATATCAAAAAGAGCAGTGGTCCTAGTACCGGCCCCTGGGGAACACCACTGTGTACCTTCCTCCAGTCCGAAAAACAACCGTTCACCACTACTCTGGTTCCTGTCACTTAGCCAATTTCGTATCCCTGCTGCCACTGTCCCTTTTATTCCATGAGCTTCAACTTTGCTGGCAAGCCTATTATGTGGCACTTTATCAAACGCCTTTTAGAAATTCATATACACGTCAACCCTCTCTGTTACCTCATCAAAAAACTCAAATCAAGTTAGTTAAACACGATTTGCCTTTAACAAATCTGTGCTGGCTTTCCTTAATTAATCCACACTTGTCCAAGTGACTGTTAATTTTGTCCCTGATTATCATTTCTAAAAGCTTCCCCACTACCGAGGTTAAACTGACTGGCCTGTAGTTGCCGGGTTTATCCTTACATCCTTTTTTGAACAAGCGTGTAACATTTGCAATTCTCCAGTCTTCTGGCACCATCCCTGTATCGAAGGAGGATTGGAAGATTATGATCCGTACCGCCGCCATTTCCTCCTTAACCTCCCTCAGCATAGAGTCATAGAGTTATACAGCCTTCGGCCCATCGCGTCCGCGCCGGCCATCAGGCCCTGTCTAATCTAATTCCATTTTCCAGCATTTGGTCCGTAGCCTTGTATGCTATGGCATTTCAAGTGCTCATCCAAATGCTTCTTGAATGTTGTGAGGGTTCCTGCCTCTACCACCCTTTCAGGCAGTGAGTTCCAGATTCCAACCACCCTCTGGGTGAAAAAGTTCTTCCTCAAATCCCCTCTAAACCTCCTGCCCCTTACCTTGAAACTATGCCCCCTGGTTATTGACCCCTCTACTAAGGGAAAAAGTTCCTTTCTATCTACCCTATCTATGCCCCTCATAATTTTGTACACCTCAATCAGGTACCCCCCCTCAGCCTTCTCTGCTCCAAGGAAAACAACCCCAGCCTGTCCAGTCTTTCATAGCTGAAGCGCTCCAGCCCAGGTAACATCCTGGTGAATCTCCTCTGCACCCTCTCCAAAGCAATCACATCCTTCCTATAGTGTGGCGACCATGAACTGCACACAGTATTCCAGCTGTGGCTTTGTTAAGCTAGATTAATCCCATACTGCCTTACCAATGCCTTGCAAAGCATGATGGACTAGTTGACATGGGTTAAAAGTTTAAATGTAAAAAAACTGATGCAGGACTATGGGAATGCAGTAGAAGTAGATAAGGAGACATAAGATAATTGTAGCAGTCTCATGGTCACTATTTGTTGAAAGTTAAATGTGAAACTTTAGCAAAACTCTGTTAAAAAAAAGTGACTCGTGGAGCGCGTGATCGCCTAGTTTTCTGTTTTCACATGACTTGCAATTTATTAAAATGTATAAATATTGTAGCCCCGTGAGTCTCGGGCCTCACTCTTTGGGAGGCATACTTGTGTGCAGACACAAAGGGTTTCTCAGAGTGAAGTCCAGGTACCTTAATAAAACTTTACTTATTTTACAGTTTCTGACTTTGTGTATTACTGAGAAAGTGATAGACTGACCGGCGTGTTTAGTCTCCTAAAGCAGCGAACCCTGACCCCCAAGTTAGGGGTAGATCCTCCTCACAGAAGCGAGGGGTTAACAGCCTAACCAGTGTTTTGTACAGCTCCATCATAACCTCCCTGCTCTTATATTCTATGCCTCGGCTAATGAAGGCAAGTATCCCATATGCATTTTTAACTACCTTATCCACCTGTTCTGCTGCCTTCAGGGATCTATGTACATGCACACCAAGGTCCCCCTGATCCTCTGTCTTTCCTAGGGTCTTACCATTCATTGTGTATTCCTTTGCCTTGTTAGTCCCTCCAAAATGCATCACCTCACACTTTTCAGGGTTAAATTCAATTTGCCACTGTTCCGCCCATCTGACCAACCCATCTATATCGTCCTGCAGACTGAGGCTAACCTCCTCGCTATTTACCACCCCACCAATTTTCGTGTCATCTGCGAACTTACTGATCATACCTTTTACATTCACATCCAAATCATTAATGTAGACCACAAACAGCAAGGGACCCAGCACCGATCCCTGCGGTACCCCACTGGACACAGGCTTCCAGTCACAAAAACAACCTTCGACCATCACCCTCTGCCTTCTGCCACTAAGCCAGTTTTGGATCCAATGTGCCAAGGCACCCTGGATCCCATGGGCTCTTACCTTCTTGACCAGTCTCCTATGCAGGACTTTATCGAAAGCCTTACTGAAATCCATGTATACCACATCCACTACACTACCCTCATCCACACACCTAGTCACCCCCTCGAAAAATTCAATCAAATTAGTCAGACATGATCTTCCCTCGACAAAGCCATGCTGACTATCCCTGCCTCTCCAAGTGGAGACCAATTCTGTCCCTCAGAATTTTTTCCAATAATTTCCCTACCACTGATGTTAGGCTCACTGGCCTGTAATTCCCTGGTTTATCCCTACTACCCTTCTTGAATAATGGTACTACGTTAGCTGTTCTCCAGTCCTCTGGCACATCCCCTGTGGCCAGAGAGGTTCTGAAAATTTGTGTCAGAGCCCCTGCAATCTCCTCCTTTGCCTCACACAGCAGCCTGGGATACATCTCGTCCGGGCCTGGGGATTTATCCACTTTTAAGCCTGCTAAAACCACTAGTACCTCCTCCCTCTCGATGCTAATATGTTCAAGTATATCACAGTCCCCCTGCCCGATTTCTATGTCTACATCGTCCTTCTCCATAGTGAACACAGATGCAAAAAATTCATTTAAAACCCCAGCTACATCTTCTGGCACCACACACATATTGCCACTTTGGTCCCTAATGGGCCCTACTCTTTCCCTAGTTATCTTCTTGCCCTTTATATATAAAAGAGCTCTTCTGTCTGTCCCGATGTCTGTCTGTCCCGATGTCTGTCCGTGTTCTATATGTTTGAAAGTTATAGAGCGTACCGACGTGCGTGTCGCCTCAAAAGAAAGCTTGCGATTCCGGACCGGTCATAGGCGTATTTACGTTTCGGCCGGACAAAAATCCCGCCCGCGGTATCCCAAAAACGTTCAGTGTTCCGCTCATTAGCATCTCATTAGCGACCGTGTGACGTCGAGGTCCACCAATCGGACGGCGGGTTCCTTCCGACAGTTGAGTGTCGAGTGACTCGACGATTGACCAATCCTACGCTTCGGTGACCTGACCGGTCGACCAATCGGTGCGTGTGTGGGCGGGCCTTATCCTTCTGAACCGAGGCGAGTGGCCGCCATTTTGATTTTTCACTTTTTTCCCCCCACACTTTCTGTGTGTTAGGGAACTAAGGTAAATATTTTAATGATGTGTTAGGGAATTAAATAACAATTTAATGGGGGGGGGGGGAGAGCCTCGGGAAATCGCGGGGGGCTCGCGCCGCCCGCACTGACCGCGCATGCACCGCCCGCCCGCAGCGGCCGTCCATCAGCCGCCCGATACGCGGGGGACCTCAGCTCCGGACCTCAGGCGCTAGGCAGGGGGAGGGGCCAGAGAGGAGTGGGGGAGGGGAGGGGGAGGACATGACAGGGAGAGGGGGGACACACAGGGGCAGGGAGACCAAGCGCCCCAAAATTGCCCTCGCAACGCGGGGCTCCCCAGCTAGTATACTTATAAAACACCTTAGGATTTTCCTTTATTTTGCTCGCCAGTGTTATTTCATGGCCCCTCCTCGCTCTCCTAATTTCTTTTTTTTAAGTATCCCCCTGCACTTTTTATACTCCTCTAGGGCTTCCTCTGTCTTTAGTCCTTTGTATCTGCCAAAAGCCCCCCTTTTTTTCCTAATCCATTCTCGTATATCCCTTGACATCCAAGGTTCCCTGGGCTTGTTGGTCCCACCCTTGACCTTTACGGGAACATTTTGGCGCTGTACTCTCTCAATTTGCTTTCTGAAAGACTCCCACTGCTCCGATGTGGATTTTCCTACAAGTAGCTGATCCCAGTCCACTTTGGCCAGATCCTGCCTTATCATATTAAAATCGGCCTTCTCCCAATTTAGAACCTTTATTTCCGGTCCATCTCTCCTTTTCCATGACTACCTTAAATCTCACCGAATTATGGTCACTGTCACCAAAGTGCTCACCTACTAACACTTCTACCACTTGCCCGGCCACATTCCCTAGAATTAGGTCCAGTACCGCCCCCTCTCTTGTAAGACTTTCTACATGCTGGCTCAAAAAGCTCTCCTGGATGCACTTTAAGAATTCTGCACCCTCTAAGCCTTTCACACTCTAACTATCCCAGTTAATATTCGGGAAGTTGAAATCCCCCCACTATTATTACCCTATTATTTGCACATTTCTCTGAGATTTGCCTACATATCTGTTCCTCTATTTCCCCCTGACTGTTTGGGGGCCTATAGTACACTCCCAGCAAAGTGCTTGCCCCCTTTTTGTTTTTAAGTTCTACCCATATGGCCTCATTAGAGGAACCTGTTAATATATCAGACCTCCTTACAGCAGTAATTGACTCCTTAATTAATATTGCGACACCCCCTCCTCTTTTACCCCCCCTCTGTCTCGCCTGAAGATTCTATAACCCGGAATATTGAGCTGCCAGTCTTGCCCCTCCCTCAACCATGTCTCCGTGATAGCAACAATATCATACTCCCATGTGTTCATCAACACCTTCAGTTCATCCACCTTATTCGCAAGACTCCTTGCATTAAAATAAATGCCATCCAGCCTTGCCCTACTCCCTTGTGCCGTTACATATTTGCTCTGCCTTCCAAGCTGACTTGTTTTTTCCTCTATATTTGGCTGTACATCACCCCCTATTATAGCTCCACTCTGTATCCCATCCCCCTGCCAAGTTAGTTTAAACCCCCCCCAACAGTGCTAGCAAACCTCCCCGCAAGGATATTTGTCCTGTTCTGGTTCAGGTGCAACCCGTCCAACTTGTACAAGTCCCACCTTCCCCAGAAGCAGACCCAGTGATCCGGGAAACTAAAGCCCACCCTCCTGCACCAACTCTTTAGCCACGCATTCATCTGCTCTATCCTCCTATTCCTATACTCACCTGCACGTGGCACCAGGAGTAATCCAGAGATTACAACCTTTGAGGTCCTGCTCTTTAATCTGCTACCTAGCTCCCTAAATTCTTGCTGCAGGACCTCATCCCTCTTCCTACCCATGTCGTTGGTCCCAATGTGAACCACGACCTCTGACTGTTCACCCTCCCCCTTCAGAATGCCCTGCAGCCGTTCAGTGACATCCTTGACTCTGGCACCAGGGAGGCAACAAACCATCCTGGAGTCACGTCTACGGCCACAGAAACGCCTATCTGTTCCCCTTACGATGGAATCCCCTACCACTATTGCTCTCCCACTCTTTTTCCTTCCTTCCTGAGCAGCAGAAGCACCCCTGGTGCCAGGAAGTTGGCGGCTGCTGCTGCCTTCCCCTGTAAGTCATCCCCCTCAACAGTATCCAAATCGGTATACCTGTTTGAGAGGGGGATGGCCACAGGGGTCCCCTGCACTACCTGCCTGCTTCTACTGCTCCGCCTGATGGTCACCCATTTCCCTTCTGCCTGTGCAGCCCTTACCTGCGGTGTGACCAACTCACTAAACATGCTATCCACGACCCTCTCAGCATCGCGAATGCTCCAAAACTTATCCATCCGCAGCTCCAGCGCCTCAATGCGGTCTGCTAGTAGCTGCAGCTGGATAGATTTCCGGCACACATGGTCTTCAGGGACACCGGCAGCGTCCCTGAATTCCCACATAGCGCAGGTGGAGCATAACACGGGGCTGGGCTGTCCTGACATGACTTACCCTTTAATTAATTTAAATTAATTCAATACCACCAATTAAAGATATACTCTAGGGCACTTGTATGGCAGAAGTCCCCGCTACACCAGAGAGACGCTAGAAAATATAAACCGCAGAATTGAAGTTACCTTACAGCTAAATGATATATTTAAGGGCTCTGGTTTACAAACAAACTATAAACCACCGAGTTTAATTTTAAAAAGAGAGAAATACTTGCCATCCAATCACTGAACTGCTTTCTGGTGACGTCACACTGTAAGAAAGCCCGCGAAAGTGAGGTTTTATACTCACCCCGGGCCTCGGCTCACTGGTCCCTCCGCTCCCGACTCCAAGCACCCCATCCGGTCCAGGTGACTTATCAACTTTAATTACAGCCAGCCTTTCTGGTATCTCCTCTATCAATTTTTATCCTATCCAGTATCTCAACTACCTCCTCTTTCACTATGACTTTGGCAGCATCTTCTTCCTTGGTCAAGACAGATGCAAAGTACTCATTTAGCACCTCAGCTCTGCCCTCTGCCTCCATGTGTAGGTCCTGATTTGGTCCGTAATCAGCCCCACCCCTCCTCTTACTACCCATTCATTATTTATTTGCCTATAGAAGACTTTTGAATTTCCTTTTATGTTAGCTGCCAATCTATTCTCATACTCTCTTTGCCCCTCTTATTTTCTTTTTCATTTCCCCTCTGAACTTTCTATGTTCAAGCCTGATTCTCACGTATTCTCAACCTGACTTCTGTCATACGCGCTCTTTTTCTGCTTCATCTTACTGTCTATTTCTTTCATCATCCAGGGAGCACTGGCTTTCGTTGCCCTACCTTTCCCCTCGTGGGAATGTACCTGAACCATCTCCTCCTTAAAGGCAGCCCATTGACCCACCTCATTCCCCAGAACCAGATCCAGCAATGCCTCACTCCTCGTTGGGCCGGAAAGGTACTGATCAAGAAAGTTCTCCTGAACACACTTCAGAAATTCTTCCACCTCTGCCCTTTACATTATTACTGTATCAGTTTATATTAGGTTAACCCTATGGATTTAGTGCAAGGCGTATAAATCAAGAGAAAGACTGAAAGTGACCAAATGAGCAAACGGAGCAGCACTAACCCAAGTTGTGTTCAGGTTTCCTGACAATCCAAAGGTTGTTGTTATCCTTGTGTAAGTAGGCCGTAACCTGAAAAACAGAACAGCAGAAAGCTGAAAAATCCATCAGTGTTCGACACCTGGGACCTAACACATGATCTCGTTACCAGTCTGACTGACCTGCTGCTGCCGTGCTCCAACACCTTCCGGATACAGATGCCAGTGGGAGTGCAGGTACCCGCCTGCAGTCCGCACATTCTTCACTGTGATTACCGATCCATAAGCAATGTCTGTAGCACGAGAGAGCAGCCGTTAGAATTCGAGCAAAATCTCTCAAACACTCAGCGAAATATCAGTAATACTATCACCACTAAACTCAGGTGGAGACATGAGAACATAAGAAATAGGAGCAGGAGTCGGCCATTCAGCCCTTCGAACCTGCTCCGCCATTCAATAAGATAATGGCTGATCTTCTGCCTCAACTCCATTCACCGGCCCTATCACAATATCCCTTGATGCCCTTACTAGTCAGAAATCTATCGACTTCTGTTTTGAATATACTCAATGACTGAGCCTCCACCGTCCTCTGGGGCAGAGAATTCCAAAGATTCACCACCCTCTGTGTGAAGAAATTTCTTCTCATCTCAGTCCTGAATGGCCTACCCTTTATCCTGAGGCTGTGGCCCCTGGTTCTAGACTCCCCAGCCAAGGGAAACAAAAAGCATCCATCCTATCAGGCCCTGTAATAATTTTGTATGCTTCAATGAGATCCCCTCTCATTCTTCTGAATCCAAGAAAATACAGGCCTAGTTTACTCAATCACTTCTCATACGACAGTCCCGCCATCCCAGGAATCAATCTCATGAACTTTTGTTGCACTCCCTCTATGGCAAGTATATCTTTCCTCAGGTAAGGAGACCAAAATTGTACACAGTACTCCAGGTGTGGTCTCACCAAGGTCCTATATAATTGGAGTAAGACTTCTTTACTCCTGTACTCAAATCCTCTTGTAATGAAGGCCAGCATACCATTTGCCTTCCTAATGGCTTGCTGCACCTGCACATTCACTTTCAGTGACTCATGTACAAGGACACCCAGGTCCCTTTGAGCATCTGCATTCCCCAATCTTTCACCATTTAGGAAATACTCTGCCTTTCTGTTTTTTCTACCAAAGTGGATAACTTCACATTTATCCACATTATATCCCATCTGCCATGTTCTCGCCCACTCACTGAGCCTGTCGAGATCCCCCTGCAGCCTCTTCACATCCTCTTCACAACTAACACTGCCATCTAGCTTTGTCTCATCAGCAAATTTGGAAATGTTACATTTAGTCCCCTCATCCAAATCATTGATATAGATTGTGAATAGCTGGGGCCCAAGCACCAATCCTTGCGCTACCCCACTAGTCACAGCCTGCCATCCTGAAAAAGACCTGTTTATCCCTACTCTTTGTTTTCTGTCTGTTAACCAATTCTCAATCCATGCTAGTATATTACCCCCCAATTCCATGTGCCCTAATTTTGTTCACCAACCTCTTGTGTGGGACCTTATCGAAGGCCTTCTGAAAATCCGAATACACCACTTCTACCGGTTCCCCTTTATCTACTCCACTAGTTACATCCTCAAAGAACTCCAATAGGTTTGTCAAACAAGATTTCCCTTTCATAAATCCATGTTGACTCTGCCCAATCTTACTATTAGTTTCTAAGTGCCCAGTTATTGCATCCTTTAATAGATTCCGGCATTTTCCAAACTACTGATGTGAGGCTAACAGGTCTGTAGTTCCCCGTTTTCTCTCTCCCTCCTTTCTTAAATAGCAGGGTTACATTTGCTCTCCTCCAATCTGCAGGAACCGTTCCAGAATCTATAGAATTTTGGAAGATGACAACCATTGCGTCCACTATCCCAATAGCCACCTCTTTTAAAACACCAGGATGTCGGTCATCCGGTCCTTGGGATTTATCGACTTTTAGTCCCATTAATTTTGCTAGTACTGTTTTTTTTACTAATAATAATTTCTTTAAGTTCCTCATTCTCACCACAGCCTTGGTTTTCTCGTATTTCTGGGATTTTTTTGTGTCTTCCTCCGTGAAGACCAAAACAAAGTATTTATTTAATTTCTCTGCCGTTTCCTCTTTCCCCATTATAAATTATCCTGTCTCTGACTGTAAAGGACCTACATTTACCTTCGCCAGTCTTTTCCTTTTCACATACCTACAGAAGCTTTTACAATCAGTTTTTATATTTTTCGCTAGTTTGTGCTCATATTCCATTTTCCCTTTATCAATTTCTTGGTCCCCCTTTGCTGATTTCTAAAAAGATCCCAATCCTCAGGTTGACTGCTTTTTCTGACAACTTTATAAGCTTCCTCCTTTGACTTAACACTAGCTTTAATTTCAATTGTGATCCATGGTTGGATCACTTTTCCTTTTGGGTTTTTTATACCCTAGCGGAATATAGGTTTGCTGCAAATTATGCATTATTTCCTTGAATGTTAGCCATTGTATGTCCACCTTCATACAGTCACGATGCAAGCCAGGTAATCCACAAGGAGATAAATGAGCCTGTCTAGAGCCAGGCCATTCAGGAGTGAAATCAGGAAGCGCTTCTTCACACAGAGTGGTAGAAGTTTGGAACTCTCCCCTCAAAAGGCTGTGGCTGCTGGGGGTCAATTGAAGCTTTCAAGACTGAGATTGACAGATTGTTGTTAGGTGAGGATATCAAAGGACATGGAGCCAAGGTGTGTGGAGAGACTTAGGATACAGATCAGCCATGATCTGAATGGCGCAACAGGCTCAAGGGGCTGAATGACCCACTCCTGTTCTTATGTAACTCACAAGGGCATAGAATCATGCCACTGCTTTTAGTTCCCCTCAAAGTAATAAAGACAGCTCTGTTCACATCTAGTTCAGAAGGTTGTGTGTGGGGGCGGGCAGCTGATGCCTGGGACGCGTGGTGCCTAGGAGAGGTGTACGCATGTGTCAATGTCACTGGGATGATCACACGGACAAGTCAATGTAGCTTAATGGGGTGGAAGATCGGAGCTTGCAGATGAAGCTATTTTGGATCAAGGGAGCCACATTGACTTTGTATAGCTAGACTTCAACAAGGCTTTTTGATACGAGCCACATACAACGATCATCCATAAAATAGAAAAACACGGAATAAGTGGGCAATCATTGGCGACATTGAAGGAGACCGAGAGCTTTCCACCATGGTGTTGTTGGAGTAGTGGGAATTAACTAGTGGATACCGAAGGATTAGTGTTGGGACTTTTGATATTCCCATGGTATATCAATAATTTGCAAGTGCAGACTGGCAAATTTTGACAACTGGGGAGGGTTGATCAGGAGCAGGAAGATCCAGATAGATTGGAAGTTGGACTGAGAAACAAAACATGCACTTTAATGTGAACACAGTAATCAGACTAGGGAAGGATCAGAACTATAGAATGAACAGTGTTAGTCTACAGCAAGGATTCTCACACCGGGGGTCCGCGACAAGATTTCAAGGGGTCCACCAAATCAGCATCTTTCAAAAATAAAATCTTTTTAAAAAATCCCATTATGCGAGCAAGGGTAACAAAAAAAAAAGCGAGACTGATCACTACCAACGTCAGTGGTGCCCCGTTTATTACTAAGAATGAGATCTCAAAATAGGCCATATTTATTTTTACCCACATCAAAACAGAAGAAAAATAAGAGTTTAGTTCACGCTCCCCCTCGCCCCCCGATATTGGAGAGACTGCGCCCCCCCTCGCCCCCGATGTTGGAGAGACTGCACCCCCCACTGCTCGCCCGCGATGTTGGACAGGAGACCCCGCCCCTCTCACTCCCGATGTTGGAGAGGAGACCCCACCTCCTCACTCCTGATGTTGGAGGAGACCCCGCCCCCCTCACTCCCGATGTTGGAGAGGAGACCCCGCCCCCCTCACTCCCCGATGTTGGAGAGGAGACCCCTCCCCCTCACTCTCGATGTTGGAGGCCCCGCCCCCTCACTCCACTCTCGATGTTGGCGAGGAGACCCCCGCCCCCTCACTCTCGATGTTGGAGGCCCCCGCCCCCCTCACTCAATGTTGGAGGAGACCCCGCCCCCTCACTCTCGATGTTGGAGGAAACCCCGCCCCCTCACTCTCGATGTTGGAGGCCCCGCCCCCCTCACTCCCGATGTTGGAGAGGAGACCCCTCCCCCCTCACTCTCGATGTTGGAGGCCCCGCCCCCCTCACTCTCGATGTTGGCGAGGAGACCCCGCCCCCTCACTCTCGATGTTGGAGGCCCCGCCCCCCTCACTCAATGTTGGAGGAGACACCGCCCCCTCACTCAATGTTGGAGGAGACCCCGCCCCCTCACTCGATGTTGGAGGAGACCCCGCCCCCTCACTCCCGATGTTGGCGAGGAGACCTCGCCCCCTCACTCTCGATGTTGATCATGGCTGATCATCCAAACTCAGTACCCTGTCCCTGCCTTCTCCCCTCAGTGAAGCAATGTCTCATCTCAGTCCTAAATGTCCCACCCCGAGCCTGCTCCACCATTCAATATCATGGCTGATCCTCTATCTCAATACCATATTCCCGCTTTCTCCCCATACCCCTTGATGCCTTTTGTGTCTAACAATCTATTTATCTCCTCCTTAAATATATTCAGTGACTTGGCCTCCACAGCCTTCTGTGGTAGAGAATTCCACAGGCTCACCACCCTCTGAGTGAAGAAATTTCTCCTCATCTCAGTCCTAAATGTCCTACCCCGTATCCTGAGACTGTGACCCCTCCTTCTCGATCCCCCAGTCACGGGAAACATCCTCCCTGCATCTAGTCTGTCTAGCCCTGTCAGAATTTTATATGTTTCAATGAGATCCCTTCTCATTCTTCTAAACTCTGGTGAATACAGGCCTAGTCGACCCCAATCTCTCCTCATACGACAGTCCTGCCATCCCAGGAATCAGTCTGGTGAATGGAGCAGGCTCGAGGGGGCCGAATGACCTGCTCCTGCTCCTATCTTCTATGTTTGCTGCACTCCCTCTATGGCAAGTATATCCTTTCTTAAGTAAGGAGACCAAAACTGCACTCAGTAGTCCAGGTGTGGTCTCACCAAGGCTGTTGTAAGACATCCTTGCTCCTGTAATCAAATCCTCTGAGTACTTGTGCCTTCTAGATGGTGGAAATCAGTATTTGTAGGGAAATGGTGTTAGGGAAATTGACGGGATTGAAGGCCGATAAATCCCCAGGGCCTGATAATCTACGTGCTAAGGTACTCAAGGAAGTGGCCCTAGAAATAGTAGATGCATTGCTGGTCATCTTCCAAAATTCTATAGACTCTGGAACAGTTCCTATGGATTGGAGGGTAGCTAATGTAACCCCACTATTCAAAAAAGGTGGTAGAGAGAAAAGGCGGGGAATTATAGACCGGTAAGCCTGACATCGGTAGTGGGGAAAATGCTAGAGTCCATTGTAAAAGATGTAATAGCAGAGCACTTGGAAAACAGTGACAGGATCGGACAAAGTCAACATGGATTTACAAAAGGTAAATCGTGCTTGACTAATCTACTGTAACTTTTTGAGGATGTAACTTGTAAAATAGATAAGGGAGAACCAGTGGATGTGGTGTATTTGGACTTTCAGAAGGCTTTCGATAAGGTCCCGCATAAGAGATTAGCGTGTAAAGTTAAAGCACAAGGGATTGGGGGCAAGGTACTGACTTGGATAGAGAACTGGTTGGCAGACAGAAAGCAAAGAGTTGGAATAAACGGGTCTTTTTCAGAGTGGCAGGCAGTGACTGGTGGGGGTACCGCAGGGAGCGGTGCTGGGACCCCAGCTATTCACAATATATATTAATGATCTAGACGAGGGAACTAGATGTAATATCTCCAAGTTTGCAGACAACACAAAGCTGGGTGGGCGTGTGCTGTGAGGAGGATGCCGAGAAACTCCAGTATGATTTGGACAGGTTGGGTGATCGGGCAGATGCATGGCAGATGCAGTATAATGTGGATAAATGCGAGGTTATCCACTTTGGTGGCAAAAACAGGAAGACAGATTATTATCTGAACAGCAATCGATTGGGAGAAGGGTAAGTGCAACGAGACCTGGGTGTCCTTGTGCACCAGTCGCTGAAGGTAAGCATGCAGGTGCAGCAGGCGGTTAAGGCGGCAAATGGTATGTTGGCCTTCGTAGCGAGAGGATTCGAGTACAGGAACAAGGATGTCTTGCTGCAGTTGTACAGGGCCTTGGTGAGACCACACCTTGAGTATTGTGTACAGTTTTGGTCGTCTTATCTGAGGAAGGATGTTCTTGCCATGGAGGGAGTTCAGCGAAGATTCACCACTGGTACCTGGGATGGCAGGAATGACGTATGAGGAGAGATTGGGTCGATTGGGCTTATACTCACTGGAGTTTAGAAGAATGAGAGGGGATCTCATTGAAACTTATAAAATTCTAACAGGACTGGACAGACTAGATGCAGGAAGGATGTTCCCAATGCCGGGGGAGTCCAGAACCAGGGGGTCACAGTCTAAAGATAAGGGGTAAGCCATTTAGGACAGAGATGAGGAGGAATTTCTTCACCCAGAGTGGTGAACCTGTGGAATTCCCTACCACAGAAGGCAGTAGAGGCCAATTCATTAAATATATTCAAGAAGGAGTTAGATAGCTAAAGGGATCAAGGGATATGGGGAGAAGGCAGGGACAGGGTACTGAGTTTGGATGATCAGCCATGATCTCATTGAATGGCGGAGCAGGCTCGAGGGGTCGAATGGCCTACTTCTGCTCCTAGTTTCTATGTTAGGTTTTGGGGAGTCAGGAGGCGAGACACTCACCGCAGAATACCCAGCCTCTGACCTGCTCTTGTTGCCACATTATTTATGTGGCTGGTCCAGTTAAGTTTCTGGTCAATGGTGACCGCCCCCCCCCCCCCCCCCCCCAGGATGTTGACGGTGGGGGATTCGGCAATGGTAATGCCGTTGAATGTCAAGGGGCGGTGGTTAGACTCTCGCTTGTTGGAGATAGTCATTGCCTGGCACTTCTGTGGCGCGAATGTTACCTGCCACTTATCAGCCCAAGCCTGAACGTCGTCCAGGTCTTGTTGTATGCAGGCATGGACTGATTCACTATCTGAGGAGTTGTGAATGGTGCGGAGCACTGTGCAGTCATCAGCAAATATCCCCATTTCTGACCTTATGTTGGAGGGAAGGTCATTGATGAAGCAGCTGAAGATGGTTGGGTCTAGGACACTGCCCTGAGGAACTCCTGCAGCGATGTCCTGGGGCTGTAATGATTGACCTTCAGCCACCACAACCATCTTCCTTTGTGCTTGGTACTGTCAAAAGCACCAAAGGCGACATGAGGAAAAACTTTTTTACGCGAGTGGTTTGGATGTGGAATGCATTGCCTGAAAGGGCGGTGGAGGCAGACTCAATTGTGGCTTTCAAAAGGAAATTGGATAAGTACCTGAGGGGGAAAAAATTTGCAGGGCTACGGGGAAAGGGCAGGGGAGTGGGACTAGCTGAAGTGCTCTTGCAGAGAGCCAGCACGGGGCTCGATGGGCCGAATGGCCTCCTTCTGTGCTGTAATCATTCTGTGATTCTAGTCCAGTAGGGTCTAGGTGACTAAAGGCACAGCCGTCGGTGGTGGGGCAAAGGGAGGAGGAAATACATAAGAGCCCAGAGTTAGAGGAATGGAAAGTTTGGAAGGGGTGGGGCTTGTAGGGCTGGAGGACGTTACAAAGATAGGGAAGGGCAAAGCCACGTAGGCTTGCTTTCATTTTGTATGTAATCCCGCCAAGTGTCACGCCTTGGGAACTCCCATCTCCAGCTGATGTCAGGCCCCATCTTCAGCCACAACCCAGGATGTTCCCTTCTCCCAAAGCCACAGCTCAGTAGCTCCCATTTCCCATAACTTGGAATCTGAACTCTCACCAGCACCACACGCTCTCCTCCCACCTCCCTCCAGCACAGTAGTCCAAAATTCCTGGTTACAACTTCAAGTAATGCTTTGCCCAGGATCTGTTGGGAAGCTGGGCATATTTTAGCTTCTTATTTCAGTGGTTGCCGGGAAGCGCTCAGCATTTAAGGAGCACGTACGCTCTGGCATCGATGCATTGTGCAAATTGTTACCAATCAGACGAGACTGAAATGCAGAGCAGAAAAAAGGACAAAAGAACATGGCAATTCCTGCTTGACTTTAGAACAGAAAAGTCATCCAATTGCATAGTTACATAATTTATCAGGATGACAGAGATGACTGCACGCTTTGGACATAATGCATTTATTCACACCTTTGCCCTGCAGTGATGACCAGCCTCCTGATTTTGCAGCCATTAGTACAAGGCTCCAGGCACCAGCAAGTGGCAGAGTCTCGTGGTGTTGGTCATCTGCCAAACACTACCACAGTATTAAGTTCTGCTTTCAATCCTGCCATCATAGAATAAGAGGTTTACGTCACAGAAGGAGGCCATTTAGCCCATTGTGTCTGTGCCGGCTGAAAAAGAGCCATCGAGCCGAATCCCACTTTCCAGCTCTTGGTCCGTAGCCCTGTAGGTTACGGCAGTTCAAGAGCATATCCAAGTACTTTTTAAATGTGATGAGGGTTTCTGCCTCTACCACCCTTTCAGGCAGTGAGTTCCAGATCCCCACCGCCCTCTGGGTGAAAAAAGTTCTCCTCAACTCCCCATTAATTCTTCTACCAATTACTCTAAATCTATGCCCCTGCTAGGGGAAATAGATCCTTCCGAGCCACTCTATCTAGGCCCCTCATAATTTTATACACCTCAATAAGGTCTCCCCTCAGCAACCAACCTCAAAGAAACCAACCCCAGCCTATCCATTCTTTCCTCATAGCTAAAATTCTCC